>NC_053026.1:93867045-94153025 GCF_003073215.2 Triticum urartu
TTCATGATAAAGTTGCTTAAAATTTATAATATCGTTTCTAAGAGAGATGATCTTAGCGGGAGGAAAATACTTAGATATAAAAGCATCTTTGCACTTATTCCATGAATCAATACTATTTTTAGGCAAAGACGAAAACCAAGCTTTAGCACAATCTCTATGAAAAAAAGGAAATAGCTTCAATTTAACAATATCATTATCCACATCTTTCTTCTTTTGCATATCACACAAATCAACAAAGTTGTTTAGATGGGTAGCGGCATCTTCACTAGGAAGGCCGGAAAACGGATCTTTCAAGACAAGATTCAGCAAAGCAGCATTAATTTCACAAGATTCAGCATCGGTAAGAGGAGCAATCGGAGTGCTAATAAAATCATTGTTGTTGGTATTAGTAAAGTCACACAATTTGGTATTATCTTGAGCCATCGTGACAGGCAAGCAATCCAACACACAAGAAAACAAGAAACGGGAAAAAAGAGGCAAATAGAGAAAGAGAAGGAGGACAGAGAGAGAGGGCAAATAAAACGGCAAGGGTGAAGTGGGGGAGAGGAAAACGAGAGGCAAATGGAAAATAATGTAATGCGGGAGATAAGGGTTTGTGATGGGTACTTGATATGTTGACTTTTGCGTAGACTCCCCGGCAACGGCGCCAGAAATCCTTCTTGCTACCTCTTGAGCACTGCGTTGGTTTTCCCTTGAAGAGGAAAGGGTGATGCAGCAAAGTACCTTAAGTATTTCCCTCAGTTTTTGAGAACCAAGGTATCAATCCAGTAGGAACCCACACACGAGTCCCTCGCACCTACACAAACAAACAAAATCCCTGCAACCAACGCAATAAAGGGGTTGTCAATCCTTCACGGTCACTTACAAAAGTGATATCTGATAGATATGGTAAGATAATATTTTTGGTAATTTTTATGATAAAGATGCAAATAAATAAATCAAAATAAAAACGGCGCAAGAAATAGCTTGTTGATGGAAAATAGACCCGGGGGCCTTAGGTTTCACTAGTGGCTTCTCTCGAGAGCAAAAGTATTACGGTGGGTAAACAAATTACTGTTGAGCAATTGACAGAATTGAGCATAGTTATGAGAATATCTAGGTATGATCATGTATATAGGCATCACGTCCGAGACAAGTAGACTGACTCCTGCCTGCATCTACTACTATTACTCCACACATCGACCGCTATCCAGCATGCATCTAGAGTATTAAGTTCAAAAGAACAGAGTAATGCTTTAAGTAAGATGACATGATGTAGAGGGATAAACTCATGCAATATGATATAAACCCCATCTTGTTATCTGATGACCCACAAGTATAGGGGATCTATCATAGTCCTTTCGATAAGTAAGAGTTTCGAACCCAACGAGGAGCAGAAGGAAATGATAAGCGGTTTTCAGCAAGGTATTCTCTGCAAGCACTGAAATTATAGGTAACAAATAGTTTTGTGATAAGATAATTTGTAACGAGCAACAAGTAACAAAAGTAAATAAAGTGCAGCAAGGTGGCCCAATCCTTTTTGTAGCAAAGGACAAGCCTGGAGAAATTCTTATATATAGAAAAGCGCTCCCGAGGACATATGGGAATTATCGTGAAGCTAGGTTTCATCACAATCATATGATTCGCGTTCGGTACTTTGATAATCTGATATGTGGGTGGACCGGTGCTTGGGTGCTATCCTTACTTGGACAAGCATGCCACTTATGATTAACCTCTATTGCAAGCATCTGCAACTACAACAGAAGTATTAAGGTAAACCTAACCATAGCATGAAACATATGGATCCAAATCATCCCCTTACGAAGCAACGCATAAACTAGGGTTTAAGCTTATGTCACTCTAGCAACCCACACCAGTAGAAAACGGAGCTTTGAAACCGGTTCGTAAGGGCCTTTAGTGCCGGTTCCATAACCGGCACTAATTGGTGGGCACTAAAGGCCCCCCCTTTAGTACCGGTTCGGCACGAACCAACGCTAAAGTGCCACCACGTGGCGTGAGCTCGCGCCCTGGTATGGGGGACCTTTAGTACCGGTTGGTGTTACCAACCGGTACTAAAGGTTTTTTTTTGAATTTTTTTTTTGAAAATTTTGGAAATTTTTTTTGATTTTTTTTTTGATTTTTAATTTTTCTGAATTATTTGGTGATTTAGTCTCTAATCACCTCTCTTAACTGCTCAAGTGTGGATCACTCATTCCAAATCATCTAACTTCCCGACCGGTCACCCATCCCTCTCACTATTCCAGCCCGAGCATGCTTAACTTTCGGGTTCTATTCTCCTTCGTTTCCAAGTCTGCACTTGTTGTTTTCCTAACAATAGTAAGATGCATATCCTATTAACCCTCAGGAGTTTAGCTTGAGCATGAAGTCACACATTTCACTATTTGAGTTTGAAACTATTATTCTAAAAAACAGTAATTATTTAGTAACACTAATATTTCTTGAATAAGTTTGACCATAGTTTGACCACAGTTTGACCATAGTTTGACCAGATTTCACCAAAATTCAAAAAATTGAAATAATTATTTAGTAACACTAATATTCTCGAATAATTATGTAGTAACATTAATACTTCTTGAATAAGTAGTTTGACCAGATTTAACAAAAAAAATTTAAAAAACTTAAATTTGACCATATCTTTTTTTCCTTTTGGAATTTGAGGATTCTAAATAATTGCAAACAGGTCGTAGGCGGTCTCCATCTTTTGATATATTATACGTTTTTTTCCGACATCGTATGCAAAAGTTATAGCCGTTTTACATTTTCCCTACACTTTTTGCAAAACATGTCCAAATTTAAGTTTTCAAATTTTCCTAACTAGTAGATGTAGTAATATAACTACCTCTCGGAGGATTTTATTTTTTGAAGTTTTTATCATTTTCTTTTGATTTTTTCAGAACTGAAATGGCGACACACGGGAGGGGGGGGGGTAGAGTTTAAAAATTGCCCTATAGTGCCGGTTTGTGTCACAAACCGGTACTATAGGTCAGACCACCCTTTAGTACCGGTTTGTGACACGAACCGGTACTAAAGGTGATCGTGGGGCCCCGGCCTGACGCCAGCCTGCCATCACCCCTTTAGTACCGGTTCGTGGCATGAACCGGTACTAAAGGTTCAACACGAACCGGCATTAATGCATAGCCGTTCGAACCGGCACTAATGGTACCATTAGTGCCGGCTCAAATTCAAACCGGCACTAATGTGCTTAACGTTTGACCCTTTTTCTACTAGTGCCATCATCTACTTATTACTTCCCAATGCCTTCCTCAAGGCCCAAATAATGGTGAAGTGTCATGTAGTCGACGTTCACATAACACCACTAGAGGAGAGACAACATACATCTCATCAAAATATCGAATGAATACCAAATTCACATGACTACTAATAACAAGACTTCTCCCATGTCCTCAGGAACAAACGTAACTACTCACAAAGCATATTCATGTTCATAATCAGAGGGGTATTAATATGCATATATGATCTGAACATATGATCTTCCACCAAATAAACCAACTAGCATCAACTATAAGGAGTAATCAACACTACTAGCAACCCACAGGTACCAATCCCGGACATAAAGACAAGAATTGGATACCAGAGATGAACTAGGGTTTGAGAGGAGATGGTGCTGGTGAAGAAGTTGATGGAGATTGACTCCCTCCCGATGAGAGGATCATTGGTGATGATGATGGCGATGATTTCCCCCTCCCGGAGGGAAGTTTCCTCGACAGAACAGCTCCGCCAGAGCCCTAGATTGGTTCCGCCTCGTGGCGGCGGAGTCTCGTCCCGAAAGCTGGCTTATGATTTTTTTCCTCATCGAAAGACTCCATATAGTAGAAGATGGGCATCGAAGGGCCACCAGGGGGCCCATGAGGTAGGGGGGCGCGCCCAGGGGGGTAGGGCGCGCCCCCCACCCTCGTGGGCAGGGTGTGGCCCCCCTCTGGAACTTCTTGCGCTCAATATTTTTTATATATTCTGAAAATGACTTCTGTGAAGTTTCAGGACTTTTGGAGCTATGCACAAAGGTCTCTAATATTTACTCCTTTTCCAGCCCAGAATCCCAGCCGCCAGCATTCTCCCTATTTATGCAAACCTTGTAAAATAAGAGAGAATAGGCATAAGTACTGTGACATAATGTGTAATAACAACACATAATGCAATAAATATCGATATAAAAGCATGATGCAAAATGGACGTATCAACTCCCCCAAGCTTAGACCTCGCTTGTCCTCAAGTGAAAGCCAAAATTGAAAAATATGTCCACATGTTTAGAGATAGAGGTGTCGATAAAAATAAAATACGGACATGAGGGCATCATGATCATTCTTAGAACAGCTACTTATATAATTCTTGTCATATGATCTCTTATGCTAGAGTAACAATTAAATCACAATTTCAAGTATGAATCATGAACTTCATTGAAAACTAACAAACTATAATCTCTATCATTGGATCAATTGCAATTTATCATAACATAAGAAAGAGTCAATATAAGAGCTGTTCAACAAGTCCACATACTAAACTATCATATAGTGTTTCACAATTGCTAACACTCATGCAATACTTATGGGTATGGAGTTTTAATCGCACACAGAGAAAGATAGGGGCTTATAGTTTTGCCTCCCAACATTTTACCTCAAGGGTAATGTCAACAATAATAGTTCATGAAAACTCACATCCAATTAGCCATATATACCAGGATCTTTCCAACATGTTGTGCTTGCCAAAAGATAAAATTTAAAAAGGAAGGGTCAAGATCACCATGACTCATATGTAAGGTAGGAGATAAAAGTAAAAGATAGGCCCTTCGCAGAGGGAATCAGAGGTTGTCATGCGCTTTTATGGTTGGATGCACAAAATCTTAATGCGAAAGAACGTCACTTTATATTGCCACTTGTGATATGGACCTTTATTATGCAGTCCATCGCTTTTATTTCTTCCATATCACACGATCGTATAAAGCTTATTTTCTCCCACACTAATAAGTCATACATATTTAGAGGGCAATTTTTATTGCTTGCACCAATGACAACTTACTTGGAGGATCTTACTCAATCCATAGGTAGCACTACAAAAAAAAATACACTTCCGTGATGATACGTGTTTGTCACGGTAGGTCGCTTTTTTTGTCATGCATGTACATCCATGACAAATTTATGACAGAATCAAGATAGTCATACATGTGCTGTCGTAGAAGTGTTCCATGACATTACCAAAATTATCATCACGGAAGTGTCCACTTCCATGACAATAAATCACGCGTCACAGAAGTGCTTTCGTCAAGGGTGACCGACACGTGGCATCCGCCGTAACGGAACACCGTTAAGCTATCGGGTCGGGTTTTGGATCCGATAACCCGTTAACAGCCCCGACCAATGGGGATTTTCCACGTGTAAAATCATCATTGGCTGGAGGAAACATGTGTCGGCTCATCGTTGGGACAGATGTCAACCAGTCATTGGACGGAAGGCGCCTATGATACGTTGACACGTGGCATGGCCCAACAGAGGCCCATTCATGTGAAAAGGCCAGCCCGTTTGACTTGGTCAAAAGGTGGCGGGCCGGCCCATGGAAAGCATGTTAATGGCCTGTTCGCATATAGCCCATTTACAGCCCGCTAACCCAAGGCCCGTTATGCCCTATCCGAATTAGGCCCAGTATCATCATCTGGGCCATCCAATATGATTCCAGCCCGTTTTTACTTCTGGCCCATGTATGGCCCATGACGTCTTTCGGCCCATATGAGGCCCTGTGTAACTCTTGGCCTATTAACGGCCCGTGGTGAAACTGGCCTGTAACGAACAGTGTATCACTTTACACCCATTAACGGCCCGTGGTGAAACTGGCCCATAATGAACATTGTATCACTTTATACCCATTAACGGCCCGTTATTCCGTTGGGCCGTTTCCAGCCCATGTTATCTTTCGGCCTTCTTAGACCCCATTTATTCTTGGGCTCATTTCCAGCATTCGTTTAGTTACGGCCCCTTATTGTCATTTTCTGCTTGTGGGCCAAATTCAGCCAGTGGTTACAGTCGGCCCGTTTGTGGTCCGTTAATATGTTGGGCCGTTTTCATAGCGTCATCAAATACGGCCTATTAACGATGGCCCGTTATGGTCGGCCCATGAACGGACGATTCCAACTCTAGCCCGTTTACGGCCATAATGCGTCCTGTTATTGACCCATGTTTGTCCAATCGATCATACGGCCCGTATAAGGCCCATTGATGATACGGCCCGTAGAAGGCCTACTGTTTCTACGGCCCGTAGAAGGCCCACTGTTTCTACGGCCCGTAGGAGGCCCAATGTCACTACAGTAAATATTATCCCATGGTTATTGTGGCCTAGTTTTAAAAAATAGGTTATTGCAGCTACTAGTTAACCGCGGAAAAAGAACTGCAATGACTACAAGCAAACAAATAAACAAGACAACAAGGAAATAAATAAGCAAGCAACTAACGCTAGGCTATCACGGCTATTACACATATTACATCCACTTGACATCAAAGTTTGCCACCAGTGCAAATATAGGGAACAAAGCAGCATATCATATACACTAGCCATCAAAATTGGCCACCAGTGCAAATAAATGCGGCAGCAAAACAAGAGCATAACTGAAACAACTTCAGAAGTTCTCAAGAAACGTTATCCTGGGTATCCACCATGCTGGCAATAAGCTTAGCAAGCTGATTAGCTTTGTCCTGTTTGGCGCTAAAATCCTCCAACGCTTGTTGTTGCACCAGAAAGAATGCATCTGAATACTCCAGGGACTTCCGTAGTCCTTCCGCTTCTTGTCACAGCACAGCTGATCGATGTCTTTCAGCTTGTAGTTGAGACTCAAGAAACCGAACTAATTCAAACAGTGAGTTTGAATAGCCTGTGCAAGTGGTAGTGGCCAGTAACTCCAACACTAAACCAAGACAGGATGTGTCACTATCCTGAACCTTATCTGCATTACTTCCTTTACCGTTGCTTAATAAGGCACTCTTCCCCAATATTCTGTCAGCATTCTAAAAGAAGAAACAAGCAGACACATAACAAGTTTAGCATGTACTAGTATATGAAACTCATTTCGGTGAACCAGTTCATTAGTAAGGTGGACAGGATTAAACTACCAAGTCTTCAATTGCCAAGTACTAGTACATAATAAAAGCATCAAACAAACATATATCTATGTCCTATGGTAGCAATGGAATCTTAAATTAGAATAGTTGTTCTTTAGGTTTAGGCACTTGTTCTACATGAACAGAGTACAGTAAGATGCAATATAATACTTAAAATAGAAAATGAGCTCGTAGACCTTACCACATTCTTGGTTCGGGACCAGTACAGAACAAGGCGTTCCCAGTCATCGTCCAGTAAATGTGTCTCAGGAGAACGTAAGGGAATTTGATGAGTTTCTTTGCCGGTGAAGTACGTTTTCTTCAGGTAATTCCGATACTGCCACCAAGCATTCTTGGGGATAGCAGAGGTATTAGCACAGGTTACCTCATCCTAAGTTTCCAAATCGGTCCTTCTCTATAGAGGAAAATGGGAAATTTTGCTGTATTATAACCATCATGGAGGTAGGATGTATGGGACGAAGCAAAGTAATTGCCATGAATAACATTACTTACACATAACTCCTGGACAAACACCTGCAACTGGCATTTTCCTTCATCTTTAGTATAATATTTCCAAGATGGGAAGATACGCACATACGATTTAACAACATCAAATGTGATAGATGCTAAACTACGACTAGCTGGTTGTGCTTCCTCCACAGGAATAGGCGTACTAACTGGTGGAGTTGGGGTTCGCCGTGATAGTACTGGCCCTATGGGCACTGGAGCTGCCTTACTAACTACTCTTGTTTGGGAGCTCTGTGGTGGAGATGGTGCTGTGTCAACAGGAACTGGGTTACTATCGGCTGGGGTTGGGGTTAGATTGGGTGAAGCTGGTTCTCTGTCCATCGTAGTAGGGATACAATCTGCGAGAGTTTGGGTTATGTGTGGTAGGGCAGGTTCTTGTGCATGTACAACCGGGGTGCTATCTCCACCAACAGGTAGCACTGTTTTATTTGAAGATCGTGTTTTAGTCCGCTAGATACTGGCATCACCCGCTCCAATTCAAATGGCTGATAAATAGGAAACATAGTTGAATGTACAGACATTGTATGAGAGACAGATGCAATAGATAGTGTGGAAAAAAGAGGGCATGAAATAGTTGACATGTATATTGTTTAACTAAAACAAATAGCATGACATAATTTCACATATATGATGGCTATCTAAACTGGATAGCATAGCATAACATAATTCAAAGATATGATGAATAACTAAACAGGATCGCATGACATAATTCACCTACATGTTATCTAAGTAATCAGGATTGCATCATTTAATTAACATATGTGATTTATATGCTAAATAGAGGGCATTCGATATGATGTCTGAACTAAGAACATGGTGTTGAATATTGTGTATATGATGTCTAAACTATGCAATGCAAGACACCGTATGCATGATATGAGCAGTATAACCGTGCCAAGTTAGAGCATACACCTCAGTGGGGGAATAGGACTGGTCATCTGTCTCTGAATCCATCTCTGAGGAGCTATCGGGACCCAACAAGAGATCTGCTTCGACAGGTAGCACTGTCTGCTCTGAAGGCCTTGTTTTCACTCTAGATTTTTTCCATCTCCCACCCAAATGGCTGATTCACAGGAAGAGTAGTTTAATGTACAAACATTTTCGACAATTGGAAATGTAATGAAGAAAAGGATGGGCAAGATATCATTCAAATATATGATGCCTGGTTAAACAAGATGGCATTGCACATTTCACATATATTATGGCTGGCTAAAAGACATGAGACTTCATAATTCCCATACATGATATAGAAACTAAATAGGTGGCATTACCGAACATGTCTAAACTAAGCAGGTGACATATATGATGTTAAAAGTAGGCACTTCAAGGCAACATATGCATCATATGACTAACATCATCATGCCAAGGTAGAGCAAACACCTTGGGGGGTAAATAGGAGTGGTCAGCGGCGTTTGAATCCGCCTCAGTACAGATATCTTCCTCTGGATTACAATCTGGAGAGGGGTGGGGAGGGTTTGCCATTGAACCCACCATGGAGCGATGTCTGCATGACATTGTATTGCCGTGCAAAACTCTTCTCTTTTTCTCTACATGTTCAGCAATACTGTATACAATATATGACATGCATATGAAAAAATATGGTGAGATTATGTAAGGAGAGCATGCAGAAATTTAGAGTGATGGTAACAACCAGTGGATCGATGTTTTTCCGTTGAACCAAAATAGCCCTAATGGATCGACGTGAATGTATAGTAATAAGTGATGCAACAAGTGTACAACCTCTTTGCCGTAGCCGTGTCGACCTCAGCATCATTGAGTTGGTCGCTGAAGCAGTTGAGGCAGACGTGGCTGTCGGAGGTGTGGAGGAAGATCCGAGGAATCTATAGAAGGCGTCCAGGGCACTGCTCTATTGTGACGGATCGTTCCATTGTTGGAGCGGCTCCGGTGATCCGTAAGACGTCAAGGCTGAAGCAGCACAAGACAGACATCGTCAATCTCAAGTGGGATTCTAATAGCATCTCCAATAGATGATGTAAAATGGATGTAAAATTAACATCACCAAAAACCACCTGACTACAACAGATGAGTTAAAAACTGTTGACTCTGAACTTAACTGTCGAAACTGAAATTTACTCTGGAATCTGAATGCTACTGTCGAAACTGAACGCAATGGTAGCAGAGAGGCACTTGACATGTAGTTTAGGGAGGGCCTGCAGTTCATCTTCAACCTGCACCCCCCTGAGCCGCCAGCCACCACCGGTCGAACCACCGGCCCCAGCGCCGCCTCGTCGCCCCGAAACAACTCGCCACCGCCGCCCCGGCCAGCCCTCTAGGCCCCCTGCCCCCACCCTGAACCCTAAGATAGATAGTGGGGTACCTCTCCGGCGAGCCCCCGTCCCTGCTGCGGGTGGTTCTTCCTTAACTCTAGCGAGCCCCCCAACCCTTGAAAATCGACTGACCCAAAAGTCGATTCAGTCGACTGAAGTGTGGCTTAATCTGAGCAGAGCAGCACCACGAGTGAGGGGGAGAGCAGTAGCAGCAGATGGGCGAGCGAGCGATCGGGCGAGAGCCAGAGCAGTAGCAGATCCGGATGGTATGGACGCCGCCACTGAAGGGGCCTCGCACTGGGGGAGAGCCGCCATGGAGATGTCGCCCGCGGCGCTGGCTTCAAGGTAGCCGCTCCATGGGGGTGCGGGATGGAGCACCATCGGCGCCGGGAGGTCGAGTTAAGGAGAAGGTGCGATGTGATGAGTGTACAACCTCTTTGGTGGCGCCGAGTAGGCCTCGGCTTCGTCCGAGGAGTCGGCGAGGATGTTGCGGTTCCGGTGGAGTAGGTTAAGGCGGCGCTGTGGGGATGGAGCAGCCACGATAAACGAGGAAATCGTCGGAGCAGCTCCTTGGAGGTGGAGGACGGGGCGGCTGAACCGGCGGGACGACGAGATGGACGACGGATCCTCATCCGGGGAGGTGGACGAGGGATGTCGAGCTGTTGTGCTGGACGTCGTCGGGGAAGAGGCTTCGGCTGGGAAGCGGTGACGCGGCGGACGGAGTAGGGTGGGGTTTCGCTGCTGGAGCGGAGCGGAGAGGTTATGGCGGCCTGGGATTTGGGTGAAGCATGACTTAGGAACGTGCTTGTCCAAAATGTAGGGTGTGTTACAAAAGTACCCCCCCACCGATTTGAACTAGCGGCCCTTTCGGCTCTGGGTTAGAAGGGGGATTTCGCGTGTCGGGATTTGGCAGCTGGAGGGAGTTTTCGCGCGCGTTGTAATTTCGGGATAGCAAGGCGCGGGTTGTGAAGGCACCAGTTTTGGGAGCACGATATCTGAATTTTGGGATATAACAAGATGTGGGTTGAATTTTAGGGACAAGCCTAACGTGTAGTAATATTGTACTTGTACGTACCAAATCAATTCGCACTTCCCTGAACCAAAAAGAAAACTAAAAAAATAAAACTATTCACACCACACAAAAAGAGAGTCTTGCCCCGTTTTACTATACAAATGCTATTCAAGGCTACTCCCTCCTTCCATCTATATAGAGCCTAATGCGTTTTTCGATGCTAACTTTGACCAAATATTAGGGCAATGATATATGACATGCAACTTACACAAAGCACATCGTTAAATTTGTCTGTGAAAGGTTCTTTCAATGATATAATTTTCACATTGTGCATGTCATGTACTATTAATCTTGTCAATAGTCAAAGGCGGTCTTAAAAATCTCATAACGCCCTATATAGATGGAAGGAGGGAGTATGAATCCATGTTATGTCCGATTAAATTTTTTTGCTTGCTGTATAATGCATGTAACCTACTCATACCAACATTTTAGTGCATTCCAAATGTCTATACTACCGCTACAATTCGAACTAAATTTGAATTCGTTTCTCTATTTCAATAAGAATCTACAATCATGATTGTTGCCAACTTCAACCATCATAGTTTCCTTGCTATCTGCCAGATATAAATCAGATGGCCTATAATGCAGGATGGCAGGCACACCATCATCAACAACTCCGTTTTTTTATAAGAGTAGAGATAAAACATAATAAATGTAGTATACCATGTTCATAACCACACCATGTGTATCACCGTCATATATATTCACACATCCGTCGGTTTGAAACACTATCATAAATTCTTCAAATATCTGAATTCGCTTTTTATAATGAAGTATATATTATCTATATTCATCTTGTACACCCACACAACCCTCTTATCTTTGTAGCTAGCGCTAACTTTCTCTTGTGCATGCACACGCCCGCATCCCTCTCACCCTCCCTCAGCATTCTCGAGCTCCATCACGCAAATTTGTCTTTTCACTTTAGGTCGTTCACCCACGGTGTGTGTAGGCCCCCCAAATCCTTCTTTACGGCACACATCGATCGATATGCCTCTCTAGCCAGGTGTGCCTAGCACAAACACAAGCTTCCCCTCTTCTCTTGTCACCGTCCATGCCTCACTCCCACCACTCTTTTCATCGTTCTCATACTCGCACACTCCTCCCCCTCGATATAGTATGCCTCTCGTACCACCTCCTACATGCATCCCTCTCTCTCTATCCTTCTCCTCGTGCCTCATTTGCTTCTAACACACACATGCATGTATACCGATCGATCTCCCAACATATACCTAGATCGACTTTAACTACCCCCCCATCGATCGACGTACCTCACAAGTTATGTCTCTCCTTTATCTTACAAAGGGCAATTGATCTCCCTATGTAGTTACGTCTGCTTACCACAGTCACATCGTCCCCCTCATCATTCGTGCATGCCTCCTGACTCGTCTCTCACATGCACATGCACAGACAACAAGCAGCCATCTCCTCTCCTATTGATATTGCGGGTGTGCCCTCCATTTGTCTAGCAAGCCTATCCCACCATTTGTTAGAAGCAACTCCACTACCACCCCCTCCAACACTCTAGCTCTGTCTCTCTCCCAACCTTATTCATCTCTTGCACATATGCATGGATGCCGATCGATCTCCCTTAATACATGAGGCAGATTGATATCCTTAATATATGAGGTACGCCTCTCTCCTCCTCCACACATATACCAACCATTGTACCTCTATAGTTAATTGGGCCTCCCTCTTCCCCCACCACACACCGATAGTCGAGCGCTGCAGGTAGGTATCCATGCCATAGAGACAAACTGCACATGTCCCATCTCACGTTCCAGTAGGCCAGCCACTCTGTATCTTTGACGTGGGCACACACAAATTCGATGGCACTCTTTATCGATCGTGCGCGCGCACACACACACACATCATCCCTCTCTTGGATTCTATGGACACCTCAAGTCGATGATACCTCCACTCTCTTCTCGTGGATCACCCCCTCTATATATATGTTATATCCAGGACTCTATTTCACACACATTGCATATGTTAAATTTTTTGATTGACCCCCTCCCCACAAAAAAACTCTCAAGAACCCACACACTATATCTCTCTAGGTTTGTATCTCTCTCACACAACCCCACGTAGGTGGTGTACGTATACAAGAAGAGAATAGGTGCACCGTGCACATACTCACGCTTCGTGCCCAGCCACACCCGCGCGGGTACACGGTGGAGCTCATTTCTCTGCAGAAGCTGAATTTGTTTTTGAAACATCAAGTGGCCAGAGACTCGAAAACTTATTTTCCCATTAGTGACTTGTCAGGGCGGTGGATTTTAGTTTGTACGATAATGCTGCATCCACCTAAAGTAATGAAAGTTCTTATGTAAACTTCCTAGTAATTCCCTCTTCGTAGGTGCAGCATTACTCCTAACATTTGTAATATCAGTTTGAAACTTGTAATATTGCCGTGTCCTATTCCTCACTCTGTGCATTTAAAAACCAAACCGAAAAACCATACCGAAAATAAACGGAACCGAACCTATTTTATGGTTTTTATGGTTTCTAATTTCGGTATGGTATGAACTTTTCATACCGATTTGAACTTGGTTTTTATGGTATATACCAGAAAATCGAATGGTTAACTGAATAAACCGAAGTAAAAATAAATTTATATTTCTTGAGATGAACAACCATACAAGTTGTCATTTTTCTTGTACTTGAGTCAAATGCACTACTAAGCACGTAATTGTTTCTTTTAATATAGTCATTTTTCTATTTTTAAAATGCTAAGCACGTCCATAACCATCAACAGATGAATCAATGCATGCAAATATACTTATATATAGTAATATACTATTTGTGTAGAATAGTATGTGTTTTGAGTCATAAATTTGCTAATTATTATTACGTCATTTCCAAATTCACGTCAACTTTGATTTTTATGGTATATACCGAAACCATACCAAAATAATTTGGTATATACAGAAACTGAACCGTATTTTAATTTCATACCATATTTACCGAAGTATTAATACCGTACAAACAAAAAACCATATAAATCGACCCATGTAAACCGAATAAACCGAACGCATAGGGTGACCTATTCCTGTGTTTTCAAAATCCTGCGAATCAAACAGGTCCTGAGTTGGTGATGATGTTGTGCCTCCCATCTTTCACCAATAGCCGTCGGATCTAGATCTGACGCATACAAACCAAGCTTCTCCATTTTTGCAAAAAGATGCTCGCACTTGTTCCCTATTTACAAACAACTCCTTGTCTCTCAAAATCAGCCTCATCTCCTCCCCACCACATCTAGGAGTAGAAGGCCATGGAAAAATCTGGCGTGATGGCCGCTGCCGGAGCCGTCCACCCTCAATCTTGGTGTTCCGTGCAATGCACGGGCATCTACGCACAGGAAATTATGTCAAACAGGGCTAGTTGTAAGCAGGCTAGCTCTACAGCCATGATGATAGTGACTGCAAACGGTGAGGCTGACTATGGTATGCCGAACACGGCGCCTATACTCAGGTGTCATCTCCGGCGGAGGGTCTTGTCACTTCACTGTGAGGAGCAGCACGTAATAATTTGACCAACGGATAGTACAGTGCTAGTACTCCTACTACGACATTGGTAGTACTACTACTAGTACTAGTAGCACCACCGTCTGGATTTAGGAGTACTACCACATCCATCTGGATTTTAGTATTTGACTAGCAATATCTAGTAATGCATGTCACCAAAAATGTACTACTCCCTCTGTAAATAAATACATGGTGTTTTATTCCTATCGGCGAGAGAACTTAATGTTTTTTTGCTACTCCTAACTAGAGTACTAATAGGATTACAAGCAATGAACTAAACACTGCATGTCATGTTTGGTAGTCTCAAGTCATTGAAAGCATGCACGGCCCACATCTCTCATTGGTTGATATGTCATGAAATAAGAAACAAGGAGGGAGTTAATGCACCGTGCCTAAGTATTTTGGGATTATTTGGTTTTCGTAAGGTGACTTACACAACATTTTTGTTTACATGCATTAACATTTAATAGTTAAATCAGAGGTCAAAACTTCGCGCAAAATGCAAAGGGGACCAATAAACCAGTAAACATCAAACTTCTCTCATTTGGCCCCAACTAGAGGTCCGGTGAGATGACTATACTGCACCGGCACGGAGGGGGACCCAGATTCATTGACTTACGACAACTGCCTTTGGGTGAATGACACGTGGCCCCAGGGGGTGGCTGGCCCACCTATCATACAACCAAAGGCAGGTGCAGTAGAGGGCCGAGGAGTAGTACAAAATCCTACACACCTACGTACGCTAACCAAGGGTTGAGTGATCACTCGAATCGCAAGATCAGTTGACTAGAAGCTACGCTAGACCCATGGAGGCGATGAGCGCGAGCATCAGCCGGCTGTGCCAGATGGTCCACGACGCTGGCCTGCGGCCCGGCACCGAGGAACGTCTCTAGGTAGTATTGCTTGAGGCCGCCAGGGCGAGGGGCCGCTTGGACGATAGCTTCGTCTCCTTGTTCGACGAGGTCCTCGTCGGTTTCCTCGACAAGTTCACCGTCGTCAAGAAGCTTGCGGATGACTTTGACGTAAGCCTCTAGCCGACGCGCCCAGGCTCTGCGATGCTCGCCACCCTCAACGGCCACTATGGTAACAACCTCTTCGACGCATTGGTGGCCCTGCGACTGCCCGCCGTCGCACCGGAGAATGTCCACCTCGAGGTCGCACTCGCCGCGCAGCGCCTGGCGCAGCAAGACACCATCGACATAATCACCCACGTCTACGCGCAAATTGTCCACAAGGACTACTACATGCAAGAGGAGGACGATAGGACGCTGGCCTTCTTGGAGCGCAGGGCAACCTTGGACGGCACTGTTCAGAAGCATGTTGAGCTCGCCGCCAACGCCGCTGCTCCTCACACGTCCGTTGGTGACCCGACGCACTAGGGCGTGAGGATGCCGTTGAACGTTGATGGATCCGTATGCATTTTTATCTTTCTGTCAAATCCATGTAGTAGTATATGATACTACAATAATTATCTTGTCGGATGGCTGAGAAAACAGGAGGGAGAAGAGATGGTTGTAGCAAGGACTCCAAGAAAATTGGTGTCGGATGGGACTCGGGTGGGTGGCGTGTGCTGTACTGCTAGACGTGAATGCTACTGAGTTATGGCCCATGCCACCCCACTATATCGAGGTACGTAGAACAAATTTCCTGCAGTCCATGCTCAGCCCTCCTCTATCTCTCTTCTCAGCCAGCCAGCGGACGCGCGGAGCCCATCGTCTGTTTGCTCACATGCGGCCCCACATGTCAGTGAAAACACAAGAGGACCCACTGAACCTGCACATCTTTCACCTCTACGTGCTGGTGATGAAAAACTAATCCAATAAAGATCTTCGGTGGCCGCTTTTGGAGTTACTCAAGAGTAGTAAGATTCTATTTACAGTTTAACCCAAGATGCACATCTCGTGGCTTCAACTACCAATCTATTTTCTTTCATGACACGACATGGATGCTGGATGTCCCATGTGTCGGCAAAAGGAGGAAGAACCCGACCAAATCTCCGGTTCTGCTATCAGATGAGATTAGTGCACTTGTTGATACTCCTACTAGAATAGAGGCTAGACATGAGACTAGATGCGAGGAAGCAACATCTACTTGTTTACACTCGAAGAAGAAAGAAGCACACAAGATCGAGCCTCCGCAGATCAACAATGAATGCATCGAGAAGGCACTAATCCAACTTACAGGAGTAGTAAAATGTATTCTTGTGGTTCTTGTTTTCTTTGGTCTTGCTTTTCTAGTTAAAATTATCATTGGAGTTCGTGCAAAATGGAGGTCCGTTTGGGGTCGTGCGTTGGAGTTGGCCTTACAAGTGGGACCGCAGTTAAGGAAACCGACTACCGGCAAGCCCCCACCTCGCCGGCCGCGTGATGGCTAAAGTTAGGCTGGTCACAGTGGGAGTAACTTAGCAAGTAACATAGCGCATTTCAAGACAAGTTTGCTTATGTGGCATATAGTTAATGAGGAGAGAAATGTTTGGAGTAACATAATATGTTACTATAACATAACGCAAACCAAAGCAAAATGAGTCTATAATGTAATAAATGCAATCATCTATGATACTACTTGTATGTTACTTTGCACTATGAAGGTAGTAACAAAGACTAGTGTCATATGCATGACACTAGTCTAAGTTACTCCCCACTATAACCAGCCTTAGAGAAACGACGAGGTTAAAGAGCTTGCTCTAGCACGGACTCCAAGAAATAATATGGTGTCAGATGGATGTCGTGGTGGTGCCGTGTGCCGTACTCCTAGACGTGAATGCTTGTTCTGGCCCATGCCACCCTACTACTCCTACTACTTACTCCTACCAGTATATAGTATACTAGTATCGAGGATTCGAGGTGCTGGTTACGTACAATGAACACATTAACATATGGCTACAGTAAAAACACCCGCCCGACGCGCGAAGCATGTGAAGCTAGTACAAATTTAGAGAAGCGACTCGAAAGCCATTCATAAATTTAGTAAGTTTATCACAGGCATATCATTTTATTACATACAACAGGTCATCAACCCACATCGACAACGAGGATACATTATAAATACTAAAGTTTTTACCACACAACAAATAACAAGCCATGAAATGAACTTCAACTCAACCATTCCACGGTGTTGGAAACACTTGCTTTGAACCACAACTGATGCTCTGGGACGGGCCATCTTTTGTCGATCTTGAGACCAACGCAGGACCAATTATCCAGGCTGAAGCGGCCTACTATATCAGTACGAGGGTAGGGAACCACCCAAATGTCCGAGGTATAGACACAGTTGCTTCTCATAAATGTGTTAGCAGCAGTTGGATCGCCTTTCACCATCATCGGATAGTTTTGTCCAAGGAAGAGCGAGTTTTCTCCAAGACTATCAATTCTGTGCCAGGGAGAAGGAGTTGGCGCTAGAACACTAGTATCCATCCCGAATACCATGCAACGCGTGTTTGAATAGGTCCGGAGAGTGCGACCATGGGAGACACCTGCTTCCGTACCAGTAACATCATCAGTGGGTTGTATACACACAAGAAGAGGTGATCCATCGGAATTAGTTGCCAGGCGCCACAGAGTATATCAATGCTGCTCGTCCTCATGCTTGTGATCATCACCATCGTCATCTCCCCCTTGGTTATAAATTTTTTCAAGTATAGGTGGGTGGGATGTTCAAAGGACCTTGGAAACACAAGAAGAAGGTTAATTAGTAAAGGGAAACTTGCTAACCCGCATGCATGTGGATGAAACAATTATAATTATGGTGGAAGACAAACGTACCGAAACTACTAGGATGCCATGCAAAAATAGTGCCACGAGTGTGGCAGCAAACACAAGGCCCTCGTATTGAATTGCATCACAGTACTCATCCGTGTACACAAAATGATTTTTGAGCAATATCCATCGAGTCTAACCATGAAGGACGGCAACAAGCTTGTCGAAGATAGCAACAACTTGATAGTTGTTGTAATTCCAAGAGCGGTTGGGAAGTCAACAAATTGCTATCTTCCGTAGAAGACAGTCACCATGATCGTATTTGAACGTGCGTACATTACCGGTGTGCTCAACCTCTAGGCACTGTGCTGAGATTTTTGGAAGTGGAACCCGGTGACGAGTGTACACATTCAGAAGTTCCCACTCGCAGTTGGACCCAATGTAAACAACCCAATCTCCATTTGCTCCCGCCCAAGCCTTGCCCTCGAGCGATGGCATCTTAACATCATACGTATCATTATCAAGCGGCATCAACTGGCACAGGGCGGCGCCTCCATCATGCCGGCGCCAGTCATCAGGGTCACGACAAAGAAGATAGGGGAGATCAAACCGCTCCTTGACTCTTGGGTTCTTTGTAATGATGTTATTACTTGAGTCAGGAATGGGCTTGAACGAACCTGCCGTGCTAGCCGAGGTGATGACGTTGCACCGATCAATGAGTTCCTCCACCACGTCATCTTTCAGATTGGGGCAAGGATAACGGGGTCGTTTCTGGCCTGTTCCCTCCATGGAGAAGACGATCGAACAATGGCAGAAGAAAGGGTGAAGGGATGAAGGAAAATGGAGGAGGGAGAGGAAGAGCGTGCGATAGCAGTTCCAAATCGAGAGGGAAAGGCGAAAAGTCGATGGACGGTTGCGAGTTTTCCACGTTTCATGAAGAGGTGCCCCAACCTACATGTCCGTTCGGAAATACTGGGTTATGCGGGACACTCTGGCCTGTCTAGACAGCCTTTTCTTTTATGTTTACCACAGACCAGCCCAGTAGTTTTTTTTCTTTCTGAAAATAGCTAGCCCAGTTCTTTTGTGATTTGTCAAGTAAGTCGCTTTATCAGGCCTGCTGGGCTGCAAATCTTTCAAGACGAGGAGAGCTTCATTCGACTGGCCGAGAAAATCGCCTATCAGTAATGAGAAATGGGCTGTACATTTTTAAAACACATCAAACCGGCAATTATTTTCAAATATCTTTTTTTCATTTCAAGATTTTAAATTGCATTGATTTTTATGCGTGGACAATTTATTGGATTTTATATTGATATACATTTATTTTTAAAATCAGTCTGAATGTGACTTGAAATTTTGGTATTAAAAACATTTCAGACCGCACCGACATATGCAAAATTTCGTATAATTTTTTAACTGCGACCACAATATGGGCTGTAATGCTAACATAAAGAATATGGGCTCCAAAAAAACCTGTAAGAATTAGCAAATGGGCTGTGAATTATTTGAAATAATGGCAGATGGGTTGTATGTTGTTTTCCATAGATTTGAGGCTTTCCACAGATGGCCTATATACTGTTGGATGTCCATCCAACGGCCGTCGTGCTTCTTCAATGTCTGCTCTTCCTGCTCCAGCCACTCAAACAAGCATCCGTGGGACTGCCTGCTCCCTCCTCCCCACGGCCGGCTGTGCTGTCGCGCAGGCCTCACCGCCCCACCGCACTCCCATCGCTGGCCTAGCCATCCCTCTACTCACCCACACCTGCTGTTATTCTCCGGCGACGGTAGACGAACCAGTAAACCCTCGTACAGTCGTACTCCCCTCTGCGTGGGAAAAAAAAACAACGGCCGAGTCTTCCCTGCCTCCGTGTCGTTCCCTTCCTAGGCCTCGCCTCGTCCACCGCCCTGGTGCTCTCGGCGTGGCGTGGTCAGCGTGGTCAACGACCGACATGCATCGGACGTGGACTGTACGTGGAGGGGCTGACAGCTGGGTCCACGGCCGCACGCAAGGAAATGCCTCCTTATTACGCGCAAAATAATGATTCCTCCACCTGACATCTGGGACCCACCGAAACAGCCTCTGTATTTCGTGAAAAAAACGTTACTGCCGCTGACAGCTCGGACCCACCAGCTATATCTTCGCACGCAAGGAAGTGCCTCCTTATTACGCACAAAAAAATGAATACTCCCCCTGCTAGCTGGGACCCAGTATAGTGGGCCTACTAAGTTGACGGGAACGAAGGGCTTTGTCAACTTAGTCAATATGCACGATTCTAGCTCAACTGACCGTACGATGTCCATCCAACGGTCGTAGTGCTTCTTCAACCTCTGGTCTTCTTGCTCCAGCCGCCCAAAGCAGCGCCGGTCGTGCCGCCTGCTCCTGCCTCCCGTGGCCGGCTGTGCTGCCGCGGAGGCCTCATCACTGCCCCCATACTACTCCCACCACTGGCCAGGCCATCCCTCCACTCCACTCACCCACACCCCCTGTTATTCTGCGGCGATGGCAGCGCAGCCGAACCAGTGAACCCTCGTACTCCTCTCCGCGTGGGCATCCACTGCCGCGTCTTCCTCGGCTCCGCATCGTCCCCTTCCTAGGCCTCGCCATCGTCCACTGCCGTGGTGCTGTCGGCGCGGCGTGGTCAATGTGGTCAACAACTGAACTCCATCGGAACAATACTGTATGTGGAGAGGCTTACAGCTGGGTCCACAGCAGCCGCAAGGAAGTGCCTCTTATTACGCGGAAAATAATTATTCCTCCACCTCACAGCAGGGACCCAGCGGACACCCACCAATATATCGCGAAAAAAATGTTTGCCCCTGACTGCTGGGACCCACCCGATGGGCCACCATATTTCACGAAAAAAATGTTCCCCCTGCTGTCAGCTCGGACCCACCGGAAGTGCCTCCTTATTACACACAAAAAAATGAATACCCCCTGCTAGCTGGGACCCACCTTAGTGGCAGGCTGACTTGTCGGCCTACTAAGTTGACGGGGACAGAGGGCTTTGTCAACTTAGTCAATATGCACGATTCTAGCTCCAGTGACCGTACGATGTCCATCCAACGGCCGTAGTGCTTCTTCAACCTCTGGTCTTCTTGCTCCAGCCGCCCAAACCAGCGCCGGTCGTGCCTCGTGCTCCTGCCTCCCGTGGCCGGCTACGATGCGACGGAGGCCTCACCGCCCCCTACTAGTCCCACCGCTGGCCAGGCCATCCCTCTACTCACCCACACCCCCTGTTATTCTGCGGCGACAGCAGCCTCACACCGCAGCGAACCAGTGAACCCTCGTACTCCTCTACGTGTGGGCATCCACTACCGCATCTTCCCCAAGCTTAATATTGCCCAAAACAGTAGATAATATAGCATGGAGCAATCAAAAATTATAGATACGTTGGAGACGTATCAAGCATCCCCAAGCTTAATTACTGCTCGTCTTCGAGTAGGTAAATGATAGAAAAAAGATAATTTTTGATGTGGAATGCTAGTTGGCATAATTTCAATGTAATTCTTATTACTTGTGATATGAATATTCAGATCCGAAAGGTTCAAGACAAAAGTTCATATTGACATAAAAATAATAATACTTCAAGCATACTAATAAAGCAATTATGTCTTCTTAAAATAACATGGCCAAAGAAAGCTATCCCTACAAAATCATATAGTCTGGCTATGCTCCATCTTCACCAACAAAATATTTAAATCATGCACAACCCCGATGACAAGCCAAGCAATTGTTTCATACTTTTAATGTTCTCAAACTTTTTCAATCTTCGCGCAATACATGAGCGTGAGCCATGGACATAGCACTATAGGTGGAATAGAATGGTGGTTGTGGAGAGGAAAAAAGGGAGAAGATAGTCTCACATCAACTAGGCGTATCAACGGGCTATGGAGATGCCCATCAATAGATATCAATGTGAGTGAGTAGGGATTGCCATGCAACGGATGCACTAGAGCTATAAGTATATGAAAGCTCAACAAAAGAAACTAGTGGGTGTGCATCCAACTCGCTTACTCACGAAGACCTAGGGCATTTTGAGGAAGCCCATCATTGGAATATACAAGCCAAGTTCTATAATGAAAAATTCCCACTAGTAAACGAAAATGACAGAACAAGAGACTCTCTATCATAAAGATCATGGTGCTACTTTGAAGCACAAGTGTGGAAAAAGGATAGTAGCGCTGTCCCTTATTTTTTTATTTGGACTTTCCCTTTTTTATTTGGCCTTTATTTTTTATAGCCTTTTTTATGGCCTTTCTATTTTTTGGGACAATTCTCTATTGAATGAAGATCATCACACTTCTATTTATTTACAACTCAATGATTACAACTCGATACTAGAACAAAGTATGACTCTATATGGATGCCTTCGGCGATGTACCGGGATATGCAATGAATCAAGAGTGACAAGTATGAAAGAATTATGAACGGTGGCTTTGCCACAAATACGATGTCAACTACATGATCATGCAAAGCAATATGACAATGATGAAGTGTGTCATAATAACGGAACGGTGGAAAGTTGCATGGCAATATATCTCGGAATGGCTATGGAAATTCCATGATAGTTAGGTATGGTGGCTGTTTTGAGGAAGGTATATGGTGGGTTTATGGTACCGGCAAAAGTTGCGCGGTACTAGAGAGGCTAGCAATGGTGGAAGGGTGAGAGTGCGTATAATCCATGGACTCAACATTAGTCATAAAGAACTCACATACTTATTGCAAAAATCTATTAGTTATCAAAACAAAGTACTACACGCATGCTCCTAGGGGGATATATTGGTAGAAAAAGACCATCGCTCGTCCCCGACCGCCACTCATAAGGAAGATAATCAATAAATAAATCATGCTCCGACTTCATCACATAACGGTTCACCATACGTGCATGCTACGGAATCACAAACTTCAACAAAAGTATTTCTAAAATTCATAACCACTCAACTAGCATGATTCTAATATCACCATCTCCATATCTCAAAACAATTATCAAGTATCAAACTTCTCATAGTATTCAACCCACTCGTAAGAGAATTTTATTATTAATCTTGTATACCTAGCATATTAGGATTTTAAGCAAATTACCATGCTATTTAAGACTCTCAAAATAATCTAAGTGAAGCATGAGAGTTCATCTATTTCTTCAAAATAAAACTACGACCATGCTCTAAAAGATATAAGTGAAGCACTAGAGCAAATGACAAACTACTCCGAAAGATATAAGTGAAGATCAATGAGTAGTCGAATAATTATGAAACTATGTGAAGACTCTCTAACATTTAATATTTTCAGATTTTGGTACTCTATTCAAACAGGAAGAAAATCAAAATAAAATGACATCTAAGAATAGCAAACATCATGTGAAGAAGCAGAAACATAGGATCAACCGATACTAACCGATAGTTGTTGAAGAAGAAAGGTGGGATGCCAACCGGGGCATCCCCAAGCTTAGATGCTTGATACTTCTTGAAATATTATCTTGTGATGCCTTGGGCATCCCCAAGCTTGAGCTTTTGTGTCTCCTTAATTCCTCTCATATCACGGTCTCCCTAAATCTCAAAAGCTTCATCCACACAAAACTCAACAAGGACTCGTGAGATAAGTTAGTACAAACCATTGCAAAAACCTTATCATACTCTACTGTAGAAAGTCACTAAAATTATTATTCAACATTTCATACTAAATGCCTCTGCATATTTAGTAGTCCTATCCTCAAATAAAATCATTAAAGAAGCAAACATATGCAAACAATGCAAACATAACAGCAATCTGCCTAAACAGGAGAGTCTGTAAAGAATGCTGCAACATCCATACTTCCCTAGCTCAAAAAATTATGAAAGAAAATTCCCACTGTAGAAATTTATAAGATCTTGATATGAAAAAGGTTTCAACATTTTATCACATTCTGACTTTTCTAGGGAATTATTGCAATAGCGGTAAACTTTCTGTTTTCAAACATCAACATGTAGACTTGTAACATAGGCATAGTAAAGACTATTAATGCCACTTTTATTAAAATAAAAGATGCAAAACATTGTTCTAAATAACAGAAATAAAATACTAACAAAATAAATTGACGCTCCAAGCAAAACACATATCATGTGGTGAATAAAAATATAGCTCCAAGTAAAGTTACCGATGAACGAAGACGAAAGAGGGGATGCCTTCCGGGGCATCCCCAAGCTTAGGCTCTTGGTTGTCTTTGAATATTACCTTGGGGTTCCATGGTAATCCCCAAGCTTAGGCTCTTGCCACTCCTTATTCCATAGTCCATCGAATCCTTACCTAAACCTTGAAAACTTCACAACACAAAACATAACAGAAAACTTGTAAGCTCCATTAGTATAAGAAAATAAATCACCACTTCAAGGTACTGTAATGAACTCATTCTTTATTTATATTGGTGTTAAACCTAATTTATTCCAACTTCTCTATGGTTTATAAACTCTTTTACTAGCCATAGATTCATAAAAATAAGTAAACAACACATGAAAAACCGAATCTGTCAAAAACAGAACAGTCTGTAGTGATCTGGATCAAACGTATACTTATGGAACTCATAAAATTCTCAAATAAATTTCTGGACCTGAGGAATTTATCTATTAATCATCTTAAAAAATAATTAACTCAATATCACTGTCCAATAAAAAATGGCAGCAATTCTCGTGAGTGCTAAAGTTTCTGTTTTTTTACAGCATGATCAACAAGACTTTCCCCAATTCTTCCCAAAGGTTCTACTTGGTAAAAACACTAATTAAAGACATAAAACCACATCTAAACAGAGGCTAGATGAATTATTTATTACTAAACAGGAACAAGAAGCAAGGAACAAAAATAAAATTGGGTTGCCTCCCAACAAGCGCTATCGTTTAACGCCCCTAGCTAGGCATGATGATTTGAACGATGCTCATATAAAAGATAAGAATCGAAACATAAATAGAGCATCATGAAGAATATGACTAGCACATTTAATTCTAACCCACTTATTATGCATAGGGATTTTGTGAGCAAAGAACTTGTGGGAACAATAATCATCTTGCATAGGACGGTAAACCAAGCATAACTTCATAACTTTAAGCACATAGAGAGGAAACTTGATATTATTGCCATTCCTACAAGCATATATTCATCCATCATAATAATTTTCAGTAGCATCATGAATGAATTCAACAATATAACCAGCACCTAAAGCATTATTTTCATGATCTAGAAGCATATAAATTTTATTACTCTCCACATAAGCAAAATTCTTGTCATGAATAATAGTGGGAGCAAACTCAACAAAATAACTATCATGTGATTGAGAATTAAGAACAAGATGACAAGTTTCATGGTTATCATTATTCTTTAAAGCATACGTGTCATCACAATAATCATCATAGATAGGAGGCATGCTTTCATCATAGTAAATTTGCTCATCAAAGCTTGGGGCACAAAAAATATCATCTTCATCAAACATAGCTTCCCCAAGCTTGTGGCTTTTCATATCATTAGCATCATGGATATTCAAGGAATTCATACTAACAACATTGCAATCATGCTCATCATTCACATATTTAGTGCCAAACATTTTATAGATTTCTTCTAGCACTTGGGCACAATTATCCTTTCCATCATACTCACGAAAGATATTAAAAAGATGAAGCGTATGAGACAAACTCAATTCCATTTTTTTATAGTTTTATTTTATAAACTAAACTAGTGATAAAACAAGAAACTAAAAGAATCGATTGCAAGATCTAAAGATATACCTTCAAGTGCTAACCTCCCCGGCAACGGCGCCAGAAAAGAGCTTGATGTCTACTACACAACCTTCTTCTTGTAGACGTTGTTGGGCCTCCAAGTGCAGAGGTTTGTAGGACAGTAGCAAATTTCCCTCAAGTGGATGACCTAAGGTTTATCAATCCGTAGAAGGTGTAGGATGAAGATGGTCTCTCTCAAGGAACCCTGCAACCAAATAACAAAGAGTCTCTTGTATCCCCAACACACCCAATACAATGGTAAATTGTATAGGTGCACTAGTTCGGCGAAGAGACGGTGAAACAAGTGGTATATGGATAGTAGATAAAGGTATTTGTAATCTGAAATAATAAAAACAGCAAGGTAACGAATGATAAAACTGAGCGTAAACGGTATTGCAATGCTAGGAAACAAGGCCTAGGGTTCATACTTTCGCTAGTGTAAGTTCCCTCAACAATACTAACATAATTGGATCATAAAACTATCCCTCAACATGCAACAAAGAGTCACTCCAAAGTCACTAATAGCGGAGAACGAACGAAGAGATTATGGTAGGGTACGAAACCACCTCAAAGTTATTTTTTCCAATCAATCCGTTGGACTATTCCTATAAGTATCACAAACAGCCCTAGAGTTCATACTAGAATAACACCTTAAGATACAAATCAACCAAAACCCTAATGTCACCTAGATACTCCAATGTCACCTCAAGTATCCGTGGGTATGATTATACGATATGCATCACACAATCTCAGATTCATCTATTCAACCAACACAAAGACCTCAAAGAGTGCCCCAAAGTTCTACCGGGGAATCATGACGAAAACGTGTGCCAACCCCTATGCATAGGTTCCCAATGTCACGAAACCCGCAAGTTGGTCACCAAAACATACATCAAGTGGCGCGTGGTATCCCATTGTCACCACAGATATCCACGACAAGACATACATCAAGTGTTCTCAAGTCTTTAAAGACTCAATCCGATAAGATTACTTCAAAGGGGAAACCCGATTCATTACAAGAGAGTAGAGGGGGAGAAAACATCATAGGATCCAAATATAATAGCAAAGCTCGCGATACATCAAGATCGTATCATCTCAAGAACACGAGAGAGAGAGAGATCAAACACAAAGCTACTGGTACATACCCTCAGCCCCGAGCGAGAACTACTCCCTCCTCGTCATGGAGAGCACCCGGATGATGAAGATGGCCACCGGTGAGGGTTCCCCCCTCCGGCAGGGTGCCGGAACAGGGTCCCGATTGACTTTTGGTGGCTACGGATGCATCTGGCGGCGGAACTCCCGATCTATGTTGCGTTCTGGAAGTTTTAGGTTACGTAGGTATATATGGGTGCAGGAGGTACGTCAGGGGAGCCACAAGGGCCCATGAGACAGGGGGCGTGCCCCCCACCCTCGTGAGAACCTCGTTCCTTCCTTGACGTAGGGTCCAAGTCCATCGGGTGTGTTTCCTTCAAAAAATAACTTCTCCAGTTGATTTCGTTCCGTTTCGACTCCGTCTGATATTCCTTTTCTTCAAAACACTGAAATAGGCATAAAACAGCAAATCTGGGCTGGGCCTCCGGTTAATAAGTTAGTCCCAAAAATAATATAAAAGTGGATAATAAAGCCCAATATTGCCCAAAACAGTAGATAATATAGCATGGAGCAATCAAAAATTATAGATACGTTGCAGACGTATCAGGAGGTGCTCTACATTTATGTTTTGCGGTATCAGAAAGGGCTAATGAGATACCATTATTGTCGTATTATATCATGGTTGTTTTGACAACGTGTTGCCATTTGAGATATCTTATTATTGCTCACTAGCTGATTATGTCATTGATATTAGTCATTATAATCTTTAGAAGTTATTGTCGACATGGTTAGTTATAATGTTGGCTGAAAACCTGGGTGCTGTTTAAGATTATTTATACACACAAGAGCAAAAGAGTTTGTAAAAGTTTTTCTTTCTCACTTTCAATTTATCAACTGAATTACTTGAGGACAAGCAAAGGTTTAAGCTTGGGGGAGTTGATACGTCTCCAACGTATCTACTTTTTCCCATGCTTTTCCTCTTGTTTTGGACTCTAATTTGCATGATTTGAATGAAACTAACCCTGGACTGACGCTGTTTTCAACAGAACTACCATGGTGTTGTTTTTTTTCAGAAATAAAAGTTGTTGGAATGGAACGAAACTTTGCGAGGATTCTTTATATCAATAATAAGAATTTCTGGATCCAAGACCCACCAGAGAGGGGCCTGTCGGTGTCAAAACCGGTGGATCTCGGGTAGGGGGTCCCGAACTGTGCGTCTAAGGCGGATGGTAATAGGAGGCAAGGAACACGATGTTTTACCCAGGTTCGGGCCCTCTTGATGGAGGTAAAACCCTACGTCCTGCTTGATTAATATTGATGATATGGGTAGTACAAGAGTAGATCTACCACGAGATCAGAGAGGCTAAACCCTAGAAGCTAGCCTATGGTATGATTGTATGTTATTGTGTCCTACAGACTAAAACCCTCCGGTTTATATAGACACGGACAGGGCTAGGGTTACACAAGCACGGTTACAAAGGAGGAGATATACATATCCGTATTGCCTAGCTTGCCTTCCACGCCAAGTAGAGTCCCATCTGGACACGAGACGAAGTCTTCAATCTTGTATCTTCATAGTCCAACAGTTCGACCAAAGGATATAGTCCGGCTGTCCGGAGACCCCTAATCCCGGACTCCCTCAGGGCCCCTGGGTGGGCACAACCCACCAGGGCGCACCCCCTCTCCTAGCGCGCCCAGGTGGGTTGTACCCACCTGGTGGCCCCACTGACGACCCCCTTGATACTATAAATTCACATATTTCCAAAAAATCAAAGAGAAAGAATTACCACTATCCACGAGATGGAGCCGCCGCCAAGCCCTGTTCTTCCTCGGGAGGGCAGATCTGGAGTCCGTTTGGGGCTCCGGAGAGGGGGATCTTCTTTCTTCGTCATCAGAGTAATTCCATGATGCTCCCCACCGAGAGTGAGTAATTCCTTCGTAGGCCCGCTGGTTGGTGAGGAGTTGGATGAGATTAATCATGTAATCGAGTTAGTTTTGTTAGGGCTTGATCCCTAGTATCCACTATGTTCTTAGATTGATGTTGCTATGACTTTGATATGCTTAATGCTTGTCATCATTATATCCATGTTCTAGATCCTATCTTGCAAGTTATAGTCACCTACTACGTGTTATGATCCAGCAACCCTGAAGTGACAACAACTAGGCCCACTCCTGGTGATGACCGTAGTTTTAGGAGTTCATGTATTCACTATGTGTTAATTCTTTGTTCCGGTTCTCTATTAAAAGAGGCCTTAATATCCCTTAGTTTCCAATATGGACCCCGCTGCCACGGGAGGGTAGGACAAAAGATGTCATGCAAGTTCTTTTAATAAAGCATGTATGACTATTTACGGAATACATGCCTACATTATATCGATGAACTGGAGCTAGTGTCGTATCACCCTAGGTTATAACTGTCTCATGATGAATATCATCAAATAAGTCAACAATCCAATGCCTATGAATTTATCCTTATTGATCTTGCTGCGTTACTATTGCTATCATCACTGTTACACTTGCTACAAACTACTGCTATCACTATTACTGTTACCGTTGCAGCTATCACTATTATCAAAACTATCAAACTACTTTGCTACAGATAATTAATCTCCAGGTGTGGTTGAATTGACAACCCATCTGCTAATACCTTCAAATATTCTTTGGCTCCCCTTGCGCCGAATCTATAAATTTGGGTTGAATACTCTACCCTCGAAAACTGTTGCGATCCCCTATACTTGTGGGTTATCAGATGCCTACAGGGGTATCCCCAAGCTTGGATGCTTGCAACATCTTGAAATATTATCTTGGGATTCCTTGGGCATCCCCAAACTTGAGCTTTTGTTTCTCCTTAATTACTTTTGTATCACGGTTTCCCTAAATCTTAAAAACTTCATCCACACAAAACTCAACAAGAACTCGTGAGATAAGTTAGTATAAACCAATGCAAAAACCTCATCATTCTCTACTGTAGAAAATCACAAAAATTATTATTAAACATTGCATACTAAATGCCTCTGCATATTTAATACTCCTATCCTAAAATGGAATCATTAAACAAGCAAACATATGCAAACAATCCAAACATAACAGCAATCTGCCAAAAAGTACAATCTGTAAAGAATGCAAGAGTATCAATACTTCTTGAACTCCAAGAATTATGAAAAATTACCATTCTATAGAAAATTTATCATTTATTATTTTGCAAAAAGTTTGAACATTTTATCACATTCTAACTTTTCTCGGGAATTTTTGCAATAGTGATAAACTTTCTGTTTTGAAACAGCAACATGTAGACTTGCAAAATAAGCAAGGAAAATGATATCCTTAACATTTTTATTAAAAATAAATATGAAAAACATTATTATAAATAACATAAAGAAAATACTAACAAAATAAATTGACGCTCCTAGCAAAACACATATCATGTGACGACTAAAAATGTAGCTCCAAGTGAGGTTACCGATAATGTTGGAGATGAAAGAGGGGATGCCTTCCGGGGCATCCCCAAGCTTAGTTGCATGGATATTCCTTGAGTATAACCTTGGGGTGCCTTCTAAATCCCCAAGATTAGGGTATTGTCACTACTTATTCTCCTCATATCAACATCTCACCCAAAACTCGAAAACTTCAATCACACAAAACTTAACGGAACTTCGTGAGATAGGTTAGTATGATAAAGAACAAACCATTTCACTTTGGTACTGTCAAAGACAAGATTCATAATTATTTCCACACAATGCCTACTGTAGCATACCATTTCCACAATGTATATTTAGCAATATAAGTCATAGAAACTAGGAAACAAGCAAACTATGGATTGAAAAACAGAATTTGTCAAAAACAGAACAGTTTGTAGTAATCTATACTCCAACCATACTTCTTCTACTCCAAAAATTCTGACAAATTAGGACAACGTAGGGAATTTGTATATCTACCACTTGTAAAAAAATTCAGATCAAAAGCATGTTCCAGTGAAGTTTCAAGTCAACTATCATCCACGCTATCCCAAAGAATTTACTTGGTACTTTATGTCGGATTGCAGGTTCCAGCAAACCCTTGAGGTTCGAACTCTGGGTGGGCACGAAGAACACTCTCTCCCTAGATCGCTCACTCAACGATCTCACGACCTAGCTCGACGAACCCAGGGAACGAGAGACACAAGAGTTTATATTGGTTCGGGCCACCTTGCGGTGTAATACCCTACTCCAGTGTGGTGTTGGTGGATTTCCTTGCGGGCTAAGGATGAACTAGTACAATGGATGAACAACATCAAGAGGAGAGGTCTTCTTGAGCTCGGTGAGATGTGGATGTGAGGATGGAATGGATCCGATCCAAGAATAGTCGATCCTCCAAGATTCGTCCGTCCATCCAGATCAGTCTCCCCTCGCCTATGGTGGCGGCTAGTCCTATTTATAGAGGCCCTGGTCCTCTTCCCAAATGTTTAGGCGGGAAGGGATCCCACAACAGCCAAGTTTGAAGGAGGATAACTAGTACAAGCTGTCCTGACAAAAGGTGGGCTTCGTCTGACAAAGGCTCTGGTGGTGACGCTGTTGTGGGCTCCATGGTGACCTCCGTCTGCCGTCCTGCTGGTCTTGGTCTTGTTGCACCAATATGGAAACCTTTTCCTGATGCCACGAGACTCCTCGCTTGCGCCTTCCTCTTTAGCACGAAAGAGGAACTGGTACACTGCGCCCGCTGGCGCCCGCCTGGCCTTGGTCGTCACGGCTCACATCACGTGAACCTTGCGAGGTGCCCCTTGCATAGAGATCTATGCTCCTCGGGAGCCAGCCTAGTGAGGCTACCCCTAGGGAGGTCTTCGTGTCATCCGCCTCGCGAGGCTTGTCTTGAGTGGTTGCTGCTGAAGATGGGCCGCACCAGGCTGTTGGTGGAGCCATGCACAAGCCCGCAGGCAGGCAACTCTGGGCACCCCCGGTCCCAGAACACCGATAGTAGCCCCCGGGCCCAAGGCACACTCGAGATTGGCTTCGAGGCGAAGCCAAAGGGCAAGTCCAGAGCGCCACGGGCCCCAACCGCCTGTGGTCTTGATTGACGCGTGCTGATTGGTGGGACGCGGGCGCCTCCACTTCCCCATGCTGCCTCGGCAACCGTTCGACTTGACGAGACCCTGTTGCATGCAGAAGAAAGATCATCATTACGTGGGATCATGGAGGCCGGCGGTTGGCCTCCTCTGGCTATAAAGGAGGAGAGGGGGCGGAGCCCCTGTTGCTCATCTCTCCCTCCACTTCGCCTGCTTCTTCTTCTTCTTCCTCTTTGCACCGCCACGTTGCTGCATCACCCATGGCACCGATAAGGAGATTCTCCGCCGCTGAGAAAGGAAAGGCCGCTCGATAAGAGCAAGGGCCACTACCGCCTAAGAAGAGATTGGCCCGCCCCCTCGGCGTCGTCGTGAGGTAGGAGGTGACGAGGCCCTGGTACGAGTGGCCTCCCCCAGGCTACCCGCTGCCCTTGTATGCCCAAGCGCAAGGCCCTGGAGGAGGAGGAGGCGCCCCACACTGCTCGCGTCACGGCCACGGTGGACAGGCCATGGTGGCACGAGCTGCTGTCCCATGAACTCATGCCGATGGCTCACCCCGCGAGTTCGTGATATGGGCGGTGATGCCATCGCGCACGTGGATCAGATTCCCGCGGTTCTTCACCAAAGAGATGCCGGCGAGGGGGCCGCTCGAGCTATGGCTGCAGCATGCCGAATGCAGCACCCCGGCAATGGGAGCGGAGGTAGAGGTCGTCTCCGCGGGCAAGATCTTCATGACTCGTGGATGGGGAGAGGTCGCCCATGCCTACCGCGCAGAGGGGGCCCTCGCCATCTATTTTGAGTATGATGGTGCCTCCACGCTGTTCTTCAAGGTCTTCGACGAGGAACGCTACCGCCTGGAGTGCTGCCCTGGACGGGGGTCGCCGGGACGGTGCAGTGGCAGATGTTGGGCCCGCCCTGGGCCCTGCCGATAGCTCCTCCAGCAGCAGTGATGGCGCTTGGGAGTAAGGATGGCAATGGGTCGGGTTTGGATCGGTTTGAACAATATCAAATCCATATCCATATCCATGAAGGCAGTCCTAGCCCATCCATGAAATATCCATGGGTGAAAAATTGTGACCATGTCCAAATCCGATGGATATCCATACCCATTGGATATCCATCGGGTCCTCTCAAGACCTATACATAATACATAACTCATTGCACAATGTGCACTCTGCATTGGCGTGCTCACTCCCTGCCATGCAGTCATAGCCCTTGCATTGTCCCACTATTGTGGCCATGTGTCAATGCGTGTGTGGAAAAGCGAAGAAGGAGGGGTCAAGGAGATATGGAGCTGGGTTGTCGTAGGCCAGTAGTGGCTGCTGCAGCGATCCACCTTACGTGGGGGTAGCGGCTGGCAGCGGCGGCCACCTCTAGGGCTCTGAGAGGAGTAACTCAAGGAGACGGCACCGATTCTAAACAACAAGTCATTTAATTAGTGTAGATAATAGGATGAGAAGGTGTGTTGGAGTATGTTACGGTGGGGATTGTGTAATTTCTTTTGGATGTTTTAGATAAAGGATAAAATTATAGTGGGACATGTGAATATGGGGTAGGGGTTGCAGAATATTGATCGTTAAGTTAGACGATGGGGTCGGGTTTGGATATATCCATGGGTAGAAGATTATGTCCATGTCCTATCCACGAGTAATCGGGGCGGGTTTGGGCACTGCCCATGGGCGCAAAAGCATATCCAAACCCTATCCATTCGGGTTGGATATCCATGGGTATCCATGTCCATGGATAAAATTGCCATCCTTACTTGGGAGTCCAGTGACTCTCTTGAGCCTGGCGAGACTCTGGAGACGAGTGACAACAACTATGTGCCCCCGAACTCTCACCGTACCAGGAGCGCAGCAGCGGCATCCGCTCGTCGCCGTCGCTGATCTGGATGGGATTGGCGCCGGCCCCTCATGGCCCACTGTTGATGATGGCGTCAGCGGCGACACCTATAGATATGACTCCTGGAAACCTCCTTTTTGGGTGCCCTGCAAGGGATCGAGATGAACCTTGTAGGGGCATGTAAAGAATCTGTAGTGCCTTTTGCATCAATGTTATTCTTATTATGAAATTTGCGATTGCGTGTCTTGCTATGGCATTGTTTCCCCCTTTCGTCCTTGTGGTAGCTTAGTGCTCTACGCCGACAGGCCCCAGTCCCTAGGCAGGCTTTAGCCGTCGCTGGTATGCCAGGTCGCAATGCCATGGTCAATGCTGGGAGGTGAGCGACCAAGGGTCCTATAAGAGCCCCCGAGGCGCGATGCTCAGGAAGTCCCCCCTTGGCGTGCAAGCAGCTTCCTAGAGGCAGAAAAGGGGGGCGGCATTGCCGGAGCAAGGATGCAAGAGTCGAAAAATCCTGAGCCGCAGTGCCGGGCCAATCTTGAATGCGTGACTTATCTTAGTGAGCCCGAAGCGGTTCCTTGTGCAGCGCCCAATTTTTACGTCAGTGATGGTGATACTGCCAGGTTAGATTCGCGCTAGCTTCCCCTTTTCACGTTCTTCTAGGTGCTTTGCGTCCTCGGGTCCCGACCCTCGAGCAAGGCTCAGCCGTCGCTGGTATGCCAGGTCGCGATGCCGTGGTCAAGGCCTGGGGGTGAAGGCTGGAGAGTCAGTAAGAGCTCCTGAGGCGCGATGCTTAGGAGCCCTCCCTTTAATGCGCAATCGAAGTGCATGAAAGAGCGCAGCTGGCAGGGCCACCCGTAGCTGGGCTCTAGAGATTCGTGCAGCTTAGTGCGAGGAGAGAGTGCAACTCATAGCCATGTTTGCCGTCCTGCCATTGAACCTTCCGCAAGGAGATGAAGGCACTCCGGATGTCGTGAGGTGACGTGCGCGGATTGGGCCACGAGCCAGAGCTCGATCCCACAAGTTTAACAGCGTTGCAGGGACGGACCCGAGCACAAGCGCCATGCTAGCATGTGAAACCCCCGCTGCGGGATGAGTAAGTGGCCAATCGGCAATGCGAGAGGCCACGATGAATGATAATCAGGTAGGCAATAATCATAAAGCAACTCATGTAAAGAGGCAAGCTAGTTCGAATAGATGCAAGAACGATATATGCCACAGGGACGGACCCATGCGGCCTGGGGATGATGCAGCCCAAGGGGCGCCCCAACAGAGTAAGCTAAAGATGCGAAAGGATGCACGTCGCAGGGACATGCCCATGCGACCTGGGGATGATGTAGCCCGAGGGGCGCCCCCAGCTAAATAAACCGGAAAAAGTCACGTGGCACCGTTGTTGAAGAGGTGTCGGAGCAGCTAAGGATGTACGCAGAAGAAGTCGCTCCTCATGAGTCGTCTGGCGGCCGGTTCCCGGGGAACTCTGGAGGTTCGGGCTCCTCCTCCCCCAAGACGGCCTGGCGCCTGGCCTTGCGAGCTGCCAGGGTGCCCTGCGTGAGCCGGTTGAAGGCGACACTCGCGTTCGGTAAGCCGACGGGCATGCGAACGTAGCTGTGTGGGGTCCCTCCGCACCAACCAACGCTTGATGGCCAGAAGCGCCCCTGAGATGCGGCCCTGTTGAGCCCTGGAATGTCGATGCAGACGCGTAGCTCGTCATCCTTGCCAGGACAAGGAGCTGCGCCAGGTGGTGGGCGGCGGTCGCCGCATATGGCTCTCGCCCCTTGAAGCTCCTCGGTCACCTTGGTGATGAACTCCTGAGCACCAGGCGCTTCACGCCTTGTGCTCTCTTGAGGGAAACGTGCGGCGAAGCATGCCTCCATGTGGTGCCCGAGCGCCCACTCGTGACGTTGGCTAAGTCTCAGGCCCTCCAGAAGAGAGCCCTCGAGCCTAGCCTGAGGAGGACGTCGGGCGTGCCTTCCTATGCGAGGGAGGGAGGCTCCCCATCCGCGGGTGCAGGTCCTGAGGTGGTTGATACATCTCCAACGTATCTATAATTGTTGATTGTTCCATGCTATTATATTATCAACCTTCGATGTTTCATATGCATTTATATGCTATTTTATATGATTTTTGGGACTAACCTATTAACCTAGAGCCCAGTGCCAGTTTCTGTTTTTTCCTTGTGTTAGGCTTTCGAAGAAAAGAAATATCAAATGGAGTCCAAACGGAATGAAACCTTGGAAAAAGTTACTTTTGGAAAGAAAGCAATACAGGAGACTTGGAGTGCACATCAGGGGATCAACGAGGAAGCCACGAGGCAGGGGGCGCGCCCTCCACCCTGGGCGCGCCCTCCACCTCATGGGCCCCTCGTGCCCCCCCTCACGTATTTCTTCCGCCTATATATATCCATATGCCCTAAAACTATCGGGGAGCACAATAGATCGGGAGTTCCGCCGCCAGAAGCCTCCGTAGCCACCGAAAGCCAATCTAGACCCGTTCCAGCACCCTGCCGGAGGGGGAATCCCTCTCCGGTGGCCATCTTCATCATCCCGGTGCTCCATGATGAGGAGGGAGTAGTTCTCCCTCGGGGCCGAGGGTATGTACCATTAGCTATGTGTTTGATCTCTCTCTCTCTCTCGTGTTCTCGAGGTGATACGATCTTGATGTATCACGAGCTTTGCTATTATAGTTGGATCTTATGATGTTTTCTCCCCCCTGTACTCTCTTATAATGGATTGAGTTTCCACTTTGAAGTTATCTTATTGGATTGAGTTTTAAAGATTTGAGAACACTTGATGTATGTCTTGTCGTGCGTATCTGTGGTGACAATGGGATATCACGTGATTCACTTGATGTACGTTTTGGTGATCAACTTGCGGGTTCCGCCCATGAACCTATGCATAGGGGTTCGCACACGTTTTCGTCTTGACTCTTCGATAAAAACTTTGGGGCACTCTTTGAGGTTCTATGTGTTCGTTGAATAGATGAATCTGAGATTGTGTGATGCATATATATCGTACAATCATACCCACGGATACTTGAGGTGACATTGCAGTATCTAGGTGACATTAGGGTTTTGGTTGATTTGTGTCTTAAGGTGTTATTCTAGTACGAACTCTAGGGCTGTTTGTGACACTTATAGGAATAGCCCAACGGATTGATTGGAAAGAATAACTTTGAGGTGGTTTCGTACCCTACCATAATCTCTTCGTTTGTTCTCCGCTATTAGTGACTTTGGAGTGACTCTTTTTTGCATGTTGAGGGATAGTTATGTGATCCAATTATGTTATTATTGTTGAGAGAACTTGCACTAGTGAAAGTATGAACCCTAGGCCTTGTTTCCTAGCATTGCAATACTGTTTACGCTCACTTTTATCATTATTTACCTTGCTGTTTTATAATTTCAGATTACAGAAACCTTTATCTACTATCCATATACCACTTGTATCACCATCTCTTCGCTGAACTAGTCCACCTATACAATTTTGTTGGGTTTCGTAGTAATTTCAAAAAAATTCCTACGCTCACGCAAGATCATGTGATGCATAGCAACGAGGGGGAGAGTGTTGTCTACGTACCCAACGCAGACCGACTACGGAAGCGATGACACGACGTAGAGGAAGTAGTCGTACGTCTTCACGATCCAACCGATCAAGCACCGAAACTACGGCACCTCCGAGTTTGAGCACACGTTCAGCACGATGACGATCCCCGGACTCCGATCCAGCAAAGTGTCGGGGAAGAGTTCCGTCAGCACGATGGCGTGGTGACGATCTTGATGAACTACAGCAGCAGGGCTTCGCCTAAACTCCGCTACAGTATTATCGAGGTATATGGTGGCAGGGGGCATCGCACACGGCTAAGGAATAGATCACGTGGATCAACTTGTGTGTTTTGGGGTGCCTCTACCTCAGTATATAAAGGAGCCAAGGGGGGAGGGGCCGCCGGCCAGGGAGAGGTGGCGCAGGAGGAGTCCTACTCCTTCCGGGAGTAGGACTCCCCTCCAATCCTATTCCAACTAGGATTCCCCAAGTGGGAAAGGAGGAGAAGGGTGGACGGCCACCTATCCTAGTCCTAATAGGACTAGGGGAAGGGGGGAGGCGCGCAGCCCTTATGGGCAGCCCTTTCACCTTTCCACTAAGGCCCATGAAGGCCCATATGTCTCCCGGGGGGTTCCGGTAACCTCCCGGTTACCCGGTAAAATCCCGATTTCACCCGGAACACTTCCGATGTCCAAACATAGGGCTTCCAATATTATCAATCTTTACGTCTCGACCATTTCAAGACTCCTAGTCATGTCCGTGATCACATCCGGGACTCCGAACAACCTTCGGTACATCAAAATGCATAAACTCATAATATAACTGTCATCGTAACCTTAAGCGTGCGGACCCTACGGGTTCGAGAACAATGTAGACATGACCGAGACACGTCTCCGGTCAATAACCAATAGCGGGACCTGGATGCCCATATTGGCTCCTACATATTCTACGAAGATCTTTATCGGTCAGACCGCATAACAACATACGTTGTTCCCTTTGTCATCGGTATGTTACTTGCCCGAGATTCGATCGTCGGTATCCAATACCTAGTTCAATCTCGTTACCGGCAAGTCTCTTTACTCGTTCCGTAATACATCATCTCACAACTAACATATTAGTTGCATGCTTGCAAGGCTTTATGTGATGTGCATTACCGAGAGGGCCCAGAGATACCTCTCTGACAATCGGAGTGACAAATCCTAATCTCGAATACGCCAACTCAACAAATACCTTCGGAGACACCTGTAGAGCACCTTTATAATCACCCAGTTACATTGTGACATTTGGTAGCACACAAAGTGTTCCTCCGGTAAACGGGAGTTGCATAATCTCATAGTCATAGGAACATGTATAAGTCATGAAGAAAGCAATAGCAACATACTAAACGATCGGGTGCTAAGCTAATGGAATGGGTCATGTCAATCAGATCATTCAACTAATGATGTGACCTCGTTAATCAAATAACAACTCATTGTTCATGGTCAGGAAACATAACCATCTTTGATTAACGAGCTAGTCAAGTAGAGGCATACTAGTGACACTTTGTTTGTCTATGTATTCACACATGTATTATGTTTCCGGTTAATACAATTCTAGCATGAATAATAAACATTTATCATGAATATAAGGAAATAAATAATAACTTTATTATTGCCTCTAGGGCATATTTCCTTCAGTCTCCCACTTGCACTAGAGTCAATAATCTAGATTACACTGTAATGATTCTAACACCCATGGAGCCTTGGTGCTGATCATGTTTTGCTCGCGGAAGAGGATTAGTCAACGGGTCTGCAACATTCAGATCCGTATGTATCTTGCAAATCTCTATGTCTCCCACCTGGACTAGATCCCGGATGGAGTTGAAGCGTCTCTTGATGTGTTTGGTCCTTTTGTGAAATCTGGATTCCTTTGCCAAGGCAATTGCACCAGTATTGTCACAAAAGATTTTCATTGGACCCGATGCATTAGGTATGACACCTAGATCGGATATGAACTCCTTCATCCAGACTCCTTCGTTCGCTGCTTCCGAAGCAGCTATGTACTCCGCTTCACATGTAGATCCCACTACGACGCTTTGTTTAGAACTGCACCAACTGACAGCTCCACCGTTTAATGTAAACACGTATCCGGTTTGCGATTTAGAATCGTCTGGATCAGTGTCAAAGCTTGCATCAACGTAACCTTTTACGGTGAGCTCTTTGTCACCTCCATATACGAGAAACATATCCTTAGTCCTTTTCAGGTATTTCAGGATGTTCTTGACCGCTGTCCAGTGATCCATTCCTGGATTACTTTGGTACCTCCCTGCTAAACTTATAGCAAGGCACACATCAGGTCTGGTACACAGCATTGCATACATGATAGATCCTATGGCTGATGCATAGGGAACATCTTTCATATTCTCTCTACCTTCTGCAGTGGTCGAGCATCGAGTCTTACTCAATTTCACACCTTGTAACACAGGCAAGAACCCTTTCTTTGCTTGATCCATTTTGAACTTCTTCAAAATTTTGTCAAGGTATGTGCTTTGTGAAAGTCCAATTAAGCGTCTTGATCAATCTCTATAGATCTTAATGCCTAATATGTAAGCAGCTTCACCGAGGTCTTTCATTGAAAAACTTTTATTCAAGTATCCCTTTATGCTATCCAGAAATTCTATATCATTTCCAATTAGCAATATGTCATCCACATATAATATCAGAAATGCTACAGAGCTCCCACTCACTTTCTTGTAAATACAGGCTTCTCCGAATGTCTGTATAAAACCAAATGCTTTGATCACACTATCAAAATGTTTATTCCAACTCCGAGAGGCTTGCACCAGTCCATAAATGGATCGCTGGAGCTTGCACACTTTGTTAGCTCCCTTTGGATCGACAAAACCTTCCGGTTGCATCATATACAACTCTTCTTCCAGAAATCCATTCAGGAATGCAGTTTTGACATCCATCTGCAAAATTTCATAATCATAAAATGTGGCAATCGCTAACATGATTCGGACGGACTTAAGCATCGCTACGGGTGAGAAGGTCTCATCGTAGTCAATCCCTTGAACTTGTCGAAAACCTTTCGCGACAAGTCGAGCTTTGTAGACAGTAACATTACCGTCAGCGTCAGTCTTCTTCTTGAAAATCCATTTATTCTCAATTGCTTGCCGATCATCGGGCAAGTCAACCAAAGTCCATACTTTGTTCTCATACATGGATCCCATCTCAGATTTCATGGCTTCAATCCACTTTGCGGAATCTAGGCTCACCATCGCTTCTTCATAGTTCGTAGGTTCATCATGATCTAGTAGCATGACTTCCAGAACTGGATTACCGTACCACTCTGGTGCGGATCTTACTCTGGTTGATCTACGAGGTTCAGTAGTATCTTGTTCTGAAGTTTCATGATCATTATCATTAACTTCCTCACTTATTGGTGTAGGTGTCGCAGAAACAATTTTCTGTGATGTACTACTTTTCAACAAGGGAGCAGGTACAGTTACCTCGTCAAGTTCTACTTTCCTCCCACTCACTTCTTTCAAGAGAAGCTCCTTCTCTAGAAAGGATCCATTCTTGGCAACGAATGTTTTGCCTTCGGATCTGTGATAGAAGGTATACCCAACAGTTTCCTTTGGGTATCCTATGAAGACACATTTCTCTGATTTGGGTTCGAGCTTATCAGGTTGAAGCTTTTTCACATAAGCATCGCAGCACCAAACTTTAAGAAACGACAATTTTGGTTTCTTGCCAAACCACAGTTCATAAGGCGTCGTCTCAACGGATTTTGATGGTGCCCTATTTAACGTGAATGCGGCCGTCTCTAGAGCATAACCCCAAAACGATAGCGGTAAATCAGTAAGAGACATCATAGATCGCACCATATCCAGTAAATTACGATTACGACGTTCGGACACACCATTACGCTGTGGTGTTCCGGGTGGCGTGAGTTGCGAAACTATTCCACAGTTTTTCAAATGTACACCAAACTCGTAACTCAAATATTCTCCTCCACGATCAGATCGCAGAAACTTTATTTTCTTGTTACGATGATTTTCAACTTCACTCTGAAATTCTTTGAACTTTTCAAATGTTTCAGACTTATGTTTCATTAAGTAGATATACCCATATCTGCTTAAATCATCTGTGAAGGTGAGAAAATAACGATATCCGCCACGAGCCTCAATATTCATCGGACCACATACATCGGTATGTATGATTTCCAACAAATCTGTTGCTCTCTCCATAGTACCGGAGAACGGTGTTTTAGTCATCTTGCCCATGAGGCACGGTTCGCAAGTACCAAGTGATTCATAATCAAGTGGTTCCAAAAGTCCATCAGTATGGAGTTTCTTCATGTGCTTTATACCGATATGACATAAACGACAGTGCCACAAATAAGTTGCACTTTCATTATCAACTCTGCATCTTTTGGCTTCAACATTATGAATATGTGTACTACTACTATCAAGATTCAATAGGAATAGACCACTCTTCAAGGGTGCATGACCATAAAAGATATTACTCATATAAATAGAACAACCATTATTCTCTGATTTAAATGAATAACCGTCTCGCATTGAACAAGATCCAGATATAATGTTCATGCTCAACGCTGGCACCAAATAACAATTATTTAGGTCTAATATTAATCCCGAAGGTAGATGTAGAGGTAGCATGCCGACCGCGATCACATCGACTTTGGAACCGTTTCCAACGCGCATCGTCACCTCGTCCTTTGCCAGTTCTCGCTTATTCCGTAGTCCCTGTTTCGAGTTGCAAATATTAGCAACAGAACCAGTATCAAATACCCAGGTGCTACTGCGAGCTCTAGTAAGGTACACATCAATAACATGTATATCACATATACCTTTGTTCACCTTGCCATCCTTCTTATCCGCCAAATACTTGGGGCAGTTCCGCTTCTAGTGACCAGTCTTCTTGCAGTAGAAGCACTCAGTTTCAGGCTTAGGTCCAGACTTGGGTTTCTTCTCCTGAGCAGCAACTTGCTTGCCGTTCTTCTTGAAGTTCCCCTTCTTCTTCCCTTAGCCCTTTTTCTTGAAACTAGTGGTTTTGTTAACCATCAACACTTGATGCTCCTTTTTGATTTCTACCTCCGCAGCTTTCAGCATCGCGAAGAGCTCGGGAATAGTCTTGTTCATCCCTTGCATATTATAGTTCATCACGAAGCTCTTGTAGCTTGGTGGCAGTGATTGGAGAATTCTGTCAATGACGCAATCATCCGGAAGATTAACTCCCAATTGAATCAAGTGATTATTATACCCAGACATTTTGAGTATATGCTCACTGACAGAACTGTTCTCCTCCATCTTGCAGCTATAGAACTTATTGGAGACTTCATATCTCTCAATTCGGGCATTTGCTTGAAATATTAACTTCAACTCCTGGAACATCTCATATGCTCCATGACGTTCAAAACGTCGTTGAAGTCCCGATTCTAAGCCGTAAAGCATGGCACACTGAACTATCGAGTAGTCATCAGCTTTGCTCTGCCAGACGTTCATAACATCTGGCGTTGCTCAAGCAGCAGGCCTGGCACCCAGCGGTGCTTCCAGAACGTAATTCTTCTGTGCAGCAATGAGGATAATCCTCAAGTTACGGACCCAGTCCGTGTAATTGCTACCATCATCTTTCAACTTTGCTTTCTCAAGGAATGCATTAAAATTCAACAGAACAACAGCACGAGCCATCTATCTACAATCAACATAAACAAGCAAGATACTATCAGGTACTAAGTTCATGATTAATTTAAGTTCAATTAATCATATTACTTAAGAACTCCCACTTAGATAGACATCCCTCTAATCTTCTAAGTGATTACGTGATCCAAATCAACTAAACCATAACCGATCATCACGTGAGATGGAGTAGTTTTCAATGGTGAACATCGTTTATGTTGATCATATCTACTATATGATTCACGCTCGACCTTTCGGTCTCCGTGTTCCGAGGGCATATCTGCATATGCTAGGCTCGTCAAGTTTAACCTGAGTATTCTGCGTGTGCAAAAACTGGCTTGCACCCGTTGTAGATGGACGTAGAGCTTATCACACCCAATCATCACGTGGTGTCTGGGCACGACGAACTTTGGCAACGGTGCATACTCAGGGAGAACACTTCTTGATAATTTAGTGAGAGATCATCTTATAATGCTACCTTCAATCAAAGCAAGATAAGATGCATAAACAGATAAACATCACATGCAATCAATATAAGTGATATGATATGGCCATCATCATCTTGTGCTTCTGATCTCCATCTCCGAAGCACCGTCATGATCACCATCGTCACCGGCGTGACACCTTGATCTCCATCGTAGCATCGTTGTCGTCTCGCCAATCTTATGCTTCCACGACTATCACTACCGTTTAGTAATAAAGTAAAGCATTACATCGCGATTGCATTGCATACAATAAAGAGACAACCATATGGCTCCTGCCAGTTGCCGATAACTGGGTTACAAAACATGATCATCTCATACAATAAAATTCAGCATCATGCCTTGACCATATCACATCACAACATGCCCTGCAAAAACAAGTTAGACGTCCTCTACTTTGTTGTTGCATGTTTTACGTGGCTGCTACGGGCTTAAGTAAGAACCAATCTCACCTACGCATCAAAACCACAATGATAGTTTGTCAAATAGACTCCGTTTTAACCTTCTCAAGGACCGGGCGTAGCCATACTTGGTTCAACTAAAGTTGGAGAGACAGTCGCCCGCAAGCCATCTATGTGCAAAGCACGTCGAGGGAACCGGTCTCGCGTAAGCGTACGCGTAAGGTTGGTCCGGGTCATCTTGTCCAACAATACCGCTGAACCAAAGTATGACATGCTGGTAGGCAGTATGACTTGTATCGTCCACAACTCACTTGTGTTCTACTCGTGCATATAACATCAACATAAATAACCTAGTCTCGGATGCCACTGTTGGGTTACGTAGTAATTTCAAAAAATTTCCTATGCTCACGCAAGATCATGTGATGCATAGCAACGAGGGGGAGAGTGTTGTCTACGTACCCAACGCAGACCGACTGCGGAAGCGATGAAACGACATAGAGGAAGTAGTCGTACGTCTTCACGATCCAACCGATCAAGCACCGAAACTACGGCACCTCCGAGTTCGAGCACACGTTCAGCACGATGACGATCCCCGGACTCCGATCCAGCAAAGTGTCGGGGAAGAGTTCCGTCAGCACGACGGCGTGGTGACGATCTTGATGAACTACAGCAGCAGGGCTTCGCCTAAACTCCGCTACAGTATTATCGAGGTATATGGTGGCAGGGGGCACCGCACACGGCTAAGGAATAGATCACGTGGATCAACTTGTGTGATTTGGGGTGCCTCTACCTCAGTATATAAAGGAGCCAAGGGGGGAGGGGCCGCCGGCCAGGGAAGGTGGCGCAGGAGGAGTCCTACTCCTTCCGGGAGTAGGACTCCCCTCCAATCCTATTCCAACTAGGATTCCCCAAGTGGGAAAGGAGGAGAAGGGTGGACGGCCACCTATCCTAGTCCTAATAGGACTAGGGGAAGGGGGGAGGCGCGCAGCCCTTATGGGCAGCCCTTTCACCTTTCCACTAAGGCCCATGAAGGCCCATATGTCTCCCGGGGGGTTCCGGTAACCTCCCGGTTACCCGGTAAAATCCCGATTTCACCCGGAACACTTCCGATGTCCAAACATAGGCTTCCAATATATCAATCTTTACGTCTCGACCATTTCGAGACTCCTCGTCATGTCCGTGTTCACATCCGGGACTCCGAACAACCTTCGGTACATCAAAATGCATAAACTCATAATGAAACTGTCATCGTAACCTTAAGCGTGCGGACCCTACGGGTTCGAGAACAATGTAGACATGACCGAGACACGTCTCCGGTCAATAACCAATAGCGGGACCTGGATGCCCATACTGGCTCCTACATATTCTACGAAGAACTTTATCGTTCAGACCGCATAACAACATACGTTGTTCCCTTTGTCATCGGTATGTTACTTGCCCGAGATTCGATCGTCGGTATCCAATACCTAGTTCAATCTCGTTACCGGCAAGTCTCTTTACTCGTTCCGTAATACATCATCTCACAACTAACATATTAGTTGCAGTGCTTGCAAGGCTTTATGTGATGTGCATTACCGAGAGGGCCCAGAGATACCTCTCCGACAATCGGAGTGACAAATCCTAATCTCGAAATACGTCAACCCAACATCTACCTTTGGAGACACCTGTAATGCTCCTTTATAATCACCCAGTTACGTTGTGACGTTTGGTAGCACCCAAAGTGTTCCTCCGGAAAACGGGAGTTGCATAATCTCATAATCATAGGAACATGTATAAGTCATGAAGAAAGCAATAGCAACATACTAAACGATCGTGTGCTAAGCTAATGGAATGGGTCATGTCAATCAGATCATTCAACTAATGATGTGACCTCGTTAATCAAATAACAACTCATTGTTCATGGTCAGGAAACATAACCATCTTTGATTAACGAGCTAGTCAAGTAGAGGCATACTAGTGACACTTTGTTTGTCTATGTATTCACACATGTATTATGTTTCCGGTTAATACAATTCTAGCATGAATAATAAACATTTATCATGAATATAAGGAAATAAATAATAACTTTATTATTGCCTCCAGGGCATATTTCCTTCAAATTTACCGTTGTATTGGGTGTGTTGGGGGCACAAGAGACTCTTTGTTATTTGGTTGCAGGGTTGCTTGAGAGAGACCATCTTCATCCTACGCCTCCTACGGATTGATAAACCTTAGGTCATGCACTTGAGGGAAATTTGCTACTGTCCTACAAACCTCTGCACTTGGAGGCCCAACAACGTCTACAAGAAGAAGGTTGTGTAGTAGACATCAAGCTCTTTTCTGGCGCCATTGCCGGTGAGGTTAGCACTTGAAGGTATATCTTTAGATCTTGCAATCAAATCTTTTTGTTTCTTGTTTTAGCACTAGTTTAGTTTATAAAAGAAAACTACAAAAAATATGGAATTGAGTTTGCCTCATACGCTTCATCTTTTTAATATCTTTTGTGAGTATGATGGAAAGGATAATTGTGCTCAAGTGCTAGAAGAAGAATGCATTAGAATGTTTGGCACTAAATATTTGAATGATGAGCATGATTGCAATGTTGTTAGTATGAATTCCTTGAATATCCATGATGCTAATGATATGCCAAGCCGCAAGCTTGGGGAAGCTATGTTTGATGAAGATGATATTTTTTGTCCCCCAAGTTTTGATGAGAAAATTTATTATGATGAAAGCATGCCTCCTATTTATGATGATTATATTGATGAAAGTGGATTTGGAGAGGTCATGACTTTATTTAGTGATGAATCCACTATTTCGGAAGAGGTTCCAATTGATTATGAGAACAAAATTGCTATCTATGATGATTATTGTGATGACTTGTGTGCTCTAAAGAATAATGATAACCATGAAACATTTCATCATGATTTTAGTTGTCAATTGGATTATGCCTCACATGATAGTTATTTTGTTGAGTTTGCTCCCACTACTATTGATGAGAATAGATTTGCTTATGTGGAGAGTAATAAAAATTCTATGCTTGTGGCTCATGAAAAGAATGCTTTATGTGATAGTTATATTGTTTAATTCATTCATGATGCTACTGAAAATTATTATGAGGGAAGAACATATTCTTGTAGGAATTGCAATAATATCAAGTTTCCTCTCTATGTGTTGAAAATGTTGAGGTTATGCTTGTTTTACCTTCCTATGCAAGTTGATTCTTGTTCCCATAGGTTGTTTGCTCACAAAATCCCTAAGCATAGGAAGTGGGTTAGACTTAATTGTTCTAGTCATATTCTTCATGATGCTCTCTTTATGTTTCAATTCTTATCCTTTATGTGAGCATCATTGAAATCATCATGCCTAGCTAGGGGCGTTAAACGATAGCGCTTGTTGGGAGGCAACCCAACTTTATTCTTGTTCCTTGCTTTTTGCTCCTGTTTAGTAATAAATAATTCATCTAGCCTATGTTTAGATGTGGTTTTATGTTTTAATTAGTGTTTGTGCCAAGTAGAACCTTTGGGAAGACTTGGGGAAAGTCTTTGCGATCATGCTGTAAAAAACAGAAACTTTAGCCCTCACGAGAATTACTGCCATTGTTTATTGGAGAGTGCTATTTAGCTAATTCTTTTTCAAGTTGATCAATAGATAAATTCCTTAGGTCCACCAATTTATTTTAGAATTTTATGAGTTCCAGAAGTGGTCAAAACCTACAGATTACTACAGACTGTTCTGTTTTTGACAGATTCTTTTTTCATTGTGTTGTTTGCTTATTTTGATGAATCTGTGAGTAGTATCGGAGGGTATGAACCACAGATAAGTTGGAATACAGTAGATATTACACCAATATGAATTTAGAATGAGTTCACAACAGTACCTAAGTGGTGATTTATTTTCTTATACTAACGGAGCTTACGAGTTTTCTGTTAAGTTTTGTGTTGTGAAGTTTTCAAGTTCTGGGTAAAGATTCGATGGACTATGGAATAAGGAGTGGCAAGAGCCTAATCTTGGGGATTCCCAAGGCACACCAAGGTAATATTCAAGTACAACCAAGAGCCTAAGCTTGGGGATGCCCCGGAAGGCATCCTCTCTTTCGTCTTTGTTCATCGGTAACTTTACTTGGAGCTATATTTTTATTTACCACATGATATGTGTTTTGCTTGGAGCGTCTTTTTATTTTATTTAGTTTTTCTTGCTGTTTGAAATAAATACCAATATCTGAAATTATTAAATGTTAGAGAGTCTTCACATAGTTGCATACTTATTTGACTACTCATTGATCTTCACTTATATCTTTCGGAGTAGTTTGTCATTTGCTCTAGTGCTTCACTTATATCCTTTTAGAGCATGGCGGTGATTTTATTTTGGAGAAATAGTTGATCTCTCATGTGTCACTTATATTATTTTGAGAGTCCTAAACAGCATGGTAATTTGCATTGGTTATGAATTTAGTCCTAATATGATGGGCATCCAAGAGGGATATAATAAAAACTTTCATAGAAAGTGCATTGAATACTATGAAAAGTTTGATACTTGATGATTGTTTTGAGATATGAAGATGGTGATATTAGAGTCATGCTAGTTGAGTAGTTGTGAATTTGAGAGATACTTGTGTTAAAGTTTGTGATTCCCGTAGCATGCACGTATGGTGAACCATTATGTGATCAAGTCGGAGCATGATTTATTTATTGATTGTATTCCTTATGAGTGGCGGTCGGGGACGAGCGATGGTCTTTTCCTACCAATCTATCCCACTAGGAGCATGCGCGTAGTACTTTGTTTCGATAACTTATAGATTTTTGCAATAAGTATGTGAGTTCTTTATGACTAATGTTGAGTCCATGGATTATACGCACTCTCACCCTTCCACCATTGCTAGCCTCTCTAATACCGCGCACCTTTCACCAGTATCATAAACCCACCATATACCTTCCTCAAAACAGCCACCATACCTACCTATTATGGCATTTCAATAGCCATTCTGAGATATATTGCCATTTAACTTTCCACCGTTCTGTTATTATGACACACTCCATCATTCTCATATTGCTTTGCATGATCATGTAGTTGATATCGTATTTGTGGCAAAGCCACCGTTCATAATTCTTTCATACACGTCACTCATGAGTCATCGCACATCCCGGTACACCACCGGAGGCATTCATATAGAGTCATATTTTGTTCTAAGTATCGAGTTGTAATTCTTGAGTTGTAAGTAAATAAAAGTGTGATGATCATTATTATTAGAGCATTTTCCCAGTGAGGAAAGGATGATGGAGACTATGATTCCCCCATAAGTCAGGATGAGTCTCCGGACGAAAAAATAAATAAATAAAAGAGGCCAAAGAATCCCAAATAAAAAATAGGCCATAAAAAGAGAAGGCCCACATAAAAATAAAAAATATAAAAAAAATGAGAGAAAAAGAGAGAAGGGACAATTCTACTATCCTTTTACCACACTTGTGCTTCAAAGTAGCACCATAATCTTCATGATAGAGAGTCTCCTATGTTGTCACTTTCATATACTAGTGGGAATCTTTCATTATAGAACTTGGCTTGTATATTCCAATGATGGGCTTCCTCAAAATGCCCTAGGTCTTCGTGAGCAAGCAAGTTGGATGCACACCCACTTAGTTTCTTTTTGAGCTTTCATACACTTATAGATCTAGTGCATCCATTGCCTGGCAATCCCTACTCAGTCACATTGATATCTATTGATGGGCATCTCAATAGCCCGTTGATACGCCTAGTTGATGTGAGACTATCTTCTCCTTTTTGTCTTCTCCACAACCACCATTCTATTCCACCTATAGTGCTATGTCCATGGCTCACGCTCATATATTGCGTGAAGATTTAAAAAGTTTGAGAACATCAAAAGTATGAAACAATTTCTTGGCCTGTCATCGGGGTTGTGCATGATTCAAATATTTTGTGTGGTGAAGATGGAGCATAGCCAGACTATATGATTTTGTAGGGATAGCTTTCTTTTGCCATGTTATTTTGAGAATACATGATTGCTTAGTTAGTATGCTTGAAGTATTATTATTTTTATGTCAATATTAAACTTTTGTCTTGAATCTTATGGATCTGAATATTCTTACCACAATAAAGAGAATTACATGGATAAAAATGTTAGGTAGCATTCCACATCAAAATTCTGTTTTTATCATTTACCTACTCGAGGACGAGCAGGAATTAAGCTTGGGGATGCTTGATACGTCTCCAACGTATCTATAATTTTTTATTGTTCCATGCTATTATATTATCAACCTTGGATGTTTTATATGCATTTATATGCTATTTTATATGATTTTTAGGACTAACCTATTAACCTAGAGCCTAGTGCCATTTTCCGTTTTTTCCTTGTTTTAGGCTTTCGAAGAAAAGGAATATCAAATGGAGTCCAAATGGAATGACAACTTCGGAAAAGTTATTTTTGGAAAGAAAGCAATACAGGAGACTTGGAGTGCACGTGAGGGGATCAACGAGGAAGCCACGAGGCAGGGGGGCGCGTCCACCCCTCCTTGGCGCGCCCTCCACCCTCGTGGCCCCCTTGACGTATTTCTTCTGCCTATATATATCCATATACCCTAAAACTATCGGGGAGCACAATAGATTGGGAGTTCCGCCGCCAGAAGCCTCCGTAGCCACCTAAAGCCAATCTAGACCCATTTAGGCACCCTACCGGAGGGGGAATCCCTCTCCGGTGGCCATCTTCATCATCCCGGTGCTCTCCATGACGAGGAGCGAGTATTTCTCCCTCGGGGCTGAGGGTATGTACCAGTAGCTATGTGTTTGATCTCTCTCTCTCTCTCGTGTTCTTGAGGTGATACGATCTTGATGTATCGCGAGCTTTGCTATTATAGTTGGATCCTATGATGTTTTCTCCCCCCTGTACTCTCTTGTAATGGATTGAGTTTCCCCTTTGAAATTATCTTATCGGATTGAGTCTTTAAAGATTTGAGAACACTTGATGTATGTCTTGCCGTGCGTATCTGTGGTGACAATGGGATATCACGTGATTCACTTGATGTATGTTTTGGTGATCAACTTGCGGGTTCCGCCCATGAACCTATGCATAGGGGTTAGCACACGTTTCCGTCTTGACTCTCCGATAGAAACTTTGGGGCACTCTTTGAGGTTCTATGTTTTGGTTGAATAGATGAATCTGAGATTGTGTGATGCATATCGTATAATCATACCCACAGATACTTGAGGTGACATTGGAGTATCTAGGTGACCTTAGGGTTTTGGTTGATTTGTGTCTTAAGGTGTTATTCTAGTACGAACTCTAGGGCTGTTTGTGACACTTATAGGAATAGCCCAACGGATTGATTGGAAAGAATAACTTTGAGGTGGTTTCGTACCCTACCATAATCTCTTCGTTTGTTCTCCGCTATTAGTGACTTTGGAGTGACTCTTTGTTCCATGTTGAGGGATAGTTATGTGATCCAATTATGTTATTATTGTTGAGAGAACTTGCACTAGTGAAAGTATGAACAATAGGCCTTGTTTCCTAGCATTGCAATACCGTTTACGCTCACTTTTATCATTAGTTACCTTGCTATTTTTATAATTTCAGATTACCAAAACCTTTATCTACTATCCATATACCACTTGTATCACCATCTCTTCACCGAACTAGTGCACCAATACAATTACCGTTGTATTGGGTGTGTTGGGGACACAAGAGACTCTTTGTTATTTGGTTGCAGGGTTGCTTGAGAGAGACCATCTTCATCCTACGCCTCCTATGGATTGATAAACCTTAGGTCATCCACTTGAGGGAAATTTGCTACTGTCCTACAAACCTCTGCATTTGGAGGCCCAACAACATCTACATGAAGAAGGTTCTGTAGTAGACATCAGTGGTGCTGCCGGAGACGCCGCTCTCCTGAAGCCCTTGGTGGAGCAGTTGTTTCTTCTTCTTGGGGATGGCCTCGGGAGGGTACATGGCGCCTTCATTATCTGGGTCTTCGGCTGCTGTCTCTTGGTAAGCACGCTCAAGGGATCACACCGCGTCCTTCCCCTCACAGGCGACCGTGATGACGCCGCAGCTCCCGGGCATCTTGAGGATGTTGTAGCCGTGATGGGTCACTGCCATAAACTTGGCCAAGGCTGGGTACCCGAGGATGGCATTGTACGGCAGGCGGATGTGGGCGATGTCGAAGTCGATGAGCTCGGTGCGGTAGTTGTCGCGCTTGCCGAAGGTGACAGGGAGGCGAACTTGCCCGATCGGGGTGGTGGAGTCGTCGGTTACTCTTGAGAAGGGCTTGGTAGGCTGCAGCTGATCATATGGCACTTGGAGGCGGTTGAACGTCTTGACAGACAAGACATTGAGCCCCGCGCTACCGTCGATGAGGGTCTTGGTGACTTGAACATTGCTGATGATGGGTGAGCAGAGCATCGGGAGGGCACCGACGGTTGCCGCACAATTGAGCTGGTCGGAGGAGCTGAAGGTAATGGTGCACTTGGACCACCTGAGCGGGCGCGTGGCCTCAAGCCTATGGAGGGCCGCGTTCACCTTGCTAGCAAACTGCTTGAAGACACGCTGAGAGGCTGGGGCCTGAGCGCCATCCAAAATGCAAGAGATAGCGCGAGGCTCCTAAAAGCCCCAAGCCCCCTCGTCCTGATGATGGTCGTCGTTCCTTCTCGGTGATGGTGGCAGCGGAGGGAGGCCAGCGTTGCCCTGAGGGCGGTCCTCACGAGACTGGTGCCTCTAGGCGCCCTCGCGAGCAGGTCCTGCCAGCGGTCCTCACGAGGCCTGATGACCCACAAGTATAGGGGATCTACCGTAGTCCTTTCAATAAGTAAGAGTGTCGAACCCAACGAGGAGCAGAAGGAAATGGTAAGCAGTTTTCAGTAAGGTATTCTCTGCAAGCAATGAGATTATCGGTAATAGATAGTTTTGTGATAAGGTAATTGTTAAAGGGTAACAAGTAATAAAAGTAAATAAGGTGCGGCAAGATGGCCCAATCCTTTTTGTAGCAAAGGACAAGCCTGGACAAACTCTTATATAAAGGAAAGCGCTCCCGAAGACACATGGGAATTATGGTCAAGCTAGTTTTCATCACGCTCATATGATTCACGTAAGGTAGTTTGATAATTTGATATGTGGGTGGACCGGTGCTTGGGTACTGCCCTTCCATGGAAAAGCATCCCACTTATGATTAACCCCTCTTGCAAGAATCCAGAACTACAAAAGAAGTATTAAGGTAAACCTAACCATAGCATGAAACATATGGATCCAAATCAGCCCCTTACGAAACAACACATAAAGTAGGGTTTAAGCTTATGTCACTCTAGCAACCCATCATCTACTTATTACTTCCCAATGCGGTCCTCTAGGGCCAAACAATGGTGAAGTGTCATGTAGTCGACGTTCACATGACACCACTAGAGGAGGGACAACATACATCTCATCAAAATATCGAACGAATGCCAAATTCACATGACTACTTATAGCAAGACTTCTCCCATGTCTTCAGGAACAAACGTAACTACTCACAAATCATATTCATGTTCATAATCAGAGGGGTATTAATATGCATAAAGGATCTGGCATATGATCTTCCACCAAATAAACCAACTAGCATCAACTACAAGGAGTAATCAACACTACTAGCACCCCTAGGTACCAATCTGAGGTTTTGGGACAAAGATTGAATCCAAGAGATGAACTAGGGTTTGAGATGAGATGGTGCTGGTGAAGATGTTGATGGAGATTGACCCCCTCCCGATGAGAGGATCGATGGTGATGACGATGGTGATGATTTCCCCCTCCCGGAGGGATGTTTCCCCCGCAGAACAGCTCCGCTGGAGCCCTAGATTGGCTCCGCCAAGGTGTCGCCTCATGGCGGCGGAGTTTCGTCCCGAGAGCTTGCTTATTATTTTTGCAGGGCGAAAGACTTCATATAGCCAAAGATGGTCACCCAAGGCCTGCCAGGGGCCCATGAGGCAGGGGGCGCGCCCTACCCCCTGGGCGCGCCCCCACCCTTGTGGATGGTGGGTGGCCCCCTCTGGTTCTTCCTTTGCCCAATATTTTTTATATATTCTGAAACTGACTTCCATGGAGTTTCAGGACTTTTGAAGTTGTGCAGAGTAGGTCTCTAATATTTGCTCCTTTTCCAGCCTAGTATTCCAGCTGCCGGCATTCTCCCTCTTCGTGCAAACCTTGTAAAATAAGAGAGAATAGGCATAAGTATTGTGACATAATGTGTAATAACAGCCCATAATGCAATAAATATCAATATAAAAGTATGATGCAAAATGGACGTATCAACTCCCCCAAGCTTAGAACTCACTTTTCCTTAAGCGAAAGCCGATATCGAAAAATATGTCCACATGTTTAGAGATAGAGGTGTCGATAAAATAAAATACGGACATGAGGGCATCATGATCATTCTTATAATAGCAACATATATATATATATATTGTCATATGATTTCTTACGCTAAAGTAACAATTCATTCACAATTTCAAGTATGATTCAGAAACTTCATTGAAAACTAACAAACTATAATCTCAGTCATTGAAGCAATTGCAATTTATCATAACATCGGGAAGAGTCAATATAAGAGTTTTTCAGCAAGTCCACATACTCAACTATCATTTAGTCTTTTACAATTGCTAACACTCACGCAATACTTACGGGTATGAAGTTTTAATCGAACACGGAGAAAGATAGAGGCTTATAGTTTTGCCTCCCAACCTTTTACCTCAAGGGTAATGTCAACAATAATAGTTCGTGAAAACTCACATCCAATCTATTATATACTTAAAACAGAAGTAAAAGAAGCCGTCACATTTATCCACATAGATAAAATTATGTGCACCATCAATATTTGATAACAATGGCTGAGATTTAAAAATATAGAAAAGTTACATATAACTATTATGGGGTACAAATAGTTGCCTGGCACGCCTGTTATCTAGCACGTCTCCAAACCTCAAGAAGAAAAATCTAGCACGTCTCCATCAATGTGTCTGACACAACCACAAACTGGTGTGCAAATAAGGCAAGCAACACTCCACACGGATTAATCAGCAAGAGCCCAAACACCTCTAAAAAACTCCACACAGACACCGCCAAGCCAACGACAAATATAGAGACACTCGATCGGCCACATCCAGCACACGCAAGGCAGCCCAAGATTTCGGATCAATATTTATTGGAAAGTCGAAGTCAGCCGAATCTGACATGAACCAACACGCCACCAGCAAAATTGAAGTCTGTTGATTATGTGATGCATCGAGTGATTTAACGATGAACAAACAAGAACACTAGGCAGCCCAAGATTTAGGGTCAATATTTTTTGGAAAGTCGAAGTCAGCCGAATCTGCTATGAACCAACGCACCACCAACAAACTCGAAGTCTGCCGATTATGTGATGCATCCAGTGATTCAATGACGGACAAACAAGAAAATTAGCCAAACTTCAATATCAGGTTCAGCTCGAGTGCCGACAGAGTCAGGCCCAACCTTTCGAGTTGTCTCTAACCTGAATCATCAAGGTTAGTAAATACTACTATTACTAAATTCACTTATCAGCATAAAATCTTCATAGGTACTTTATCAGTTGTTTTCAACTCCTATTAAACCCAAAAAAATTGCATACAAGAAGCTTAATGACTTAACAACAATTGTTGATGAGCTTATTAGCCTCAATATAATTTTGATGGACAAAAAACGCATTACATATTACAAATTTCTCTATAATTTTGGACAACAATCCCTAATTATATTTTATTGTTTTGACAGGGCCCAACCGAGTTCATACTACTATCAACATTTAAAAATCCATGCTACTATCTGTAGAGGTTAAATTATAATTATAATCATTGGTATGTATTAAGTACAATAACAGGTAGATAAAATAAACAATACTCAAGTATGTCTATACTCTATACTCTATAGTATGAAATAAGACTCTTATCTAATTAATCTTTCTAACTATGAAGCAATTAATCTCCAAATTTATTGTGATTGGATTAATCACCCAAATGAAGCATGTGGAATCAATTAGAAAAAAGAACTCCTTAGGGGTGATAAAAATAGGAGTTACGTTATGGGCAAAGTTTCCTTATTTTTTGAATGAGGATTTAATTGGCAACTAAACTCTCCCTATTGTGACCTTGATGGTGCAGAAGTTCAATCCTGTAACCTTAAAGATATTTTGTTATTTACAGGGAAAATATCTAAGACATTACCATTGATTACTAATTCCACAAGAATTATATAGGTCTAGATATAACCGAAGCCCAGGAACTTCTTGGCAGGTATGGAACAATATCTTTTATCAGTTATTAGTTATCAACTAATGAATAGTGACTCTATTTGTTAACCAATATTACTATACTTGACTAAATCCATATGTGTGCAGAAGGAACTTAACAAAAATGATCATGATAGATAGAACTATGAAAGGAACACTAGAATAAAAAATGTTTTACAAACGAAGAACATTACAAGAAATTACTAGAATGAGGCACAAAAATCAGACAAATCAGGTACTGCATCAGACTTCTAAGATATGATATGACCACTTCCGAGGAAAACAAGACTCCAAACATGGACTGATAATGGATTCATATCAGCTAGAACAGACCATATTTGATTTATTTATGTCTCTCAACTTCTTCAGATTGCTAACTTTGAGTTTTGAGGTTTTTTTTAGTATTGCTAACTTTGAGCTACCTACCATATATTTGTTACAAGAAGATGGTGGTATATGTCATGTGGTGACCTCACAAAGCAGGTACAAAGGAAATTGAAGAGTTCTGGTATATATACAGAAATTGTAACACATCGGTAAGCATATATTCTGCTAATTTGCATATATTCTACTAATTTGAACAATAACTTCCCAATTATGTTTACTTTGCAATGAAAAGATGCCAAATTAATTACTTTACAACTACTACAAGTAGCACTTGATTTTACGAGGAGACCGAAAAAATTCTTAATATATCGGTCTCGACATTGGAGAACTCATTGGGTGGGAAGAACAAAAATTATACAACAATATTGTTGAAAGTAAGGCAAACCATTTATGTTTACTAAGATAATAGTAATAATACTTGACATCCATCAATATAAGGAGGACACTTACAAGATAACAAAGGTCAAATGTTAGCACTATCAAAAACATATTACATTATAATTATTTTAAAAACATTCAGACATGCACTTTTGGTGAATTTTATATTCTTGGTAACAACTATTCTAGCCTATGGCCTGTTTAGTTCAAGAAAACCATGATCGTGTGGAAAAACTGCAATATTACAGGCATCGCCTACAACATCGGCAAAAAATCCATTGCATGTCAATTAAGATATATGAACCAAATTTTAGTTAATACATTTAATCCTTCTTGCTTTGTACTAAATACACATATAGGTAATATAACTTGCTAATATATGTTAGCAACAAAAAAAGAATACTATTAAACCACCTACAATGGGGAAACTTACATGTCAAGAATAAGCCAATCTCGACGAAGTAGAAATGATGCAAAGTTGTAGCAAATTAATGGGTGAAAGGCGATGGCACCAGCAATGAGGAAGCCCAATACCAGCCTTTGCCTATAGACTCTTTAAAAGAAAAGAGACCAATCACTATATAAAAAATATACATCGGAGTAGATGGATATAATGGACATACGCTTTGTTGTACCAAGCTCCATATAATGGCTACAGATATGTTGAAGAGGCAATAATCAAAGTTGGGTAGAATGTAAACTAAAAAATAATGTTAAGCCAAATATCTCTATAATGTATATCCGATTAATGATCGTTAGATGAAGAACAAAAGAAAGTATGAGGTCATCTCCCAATTTATAATTTTACAGAACATGTAAATCAACCTTCCCTCTGAATTTATTTAACAGATCAACAAAGTAAATCAACTTACAAAGTACATATATTGTGCGAAGCAAGAGAAGAATGAAGAGAATAATGGGAGAGTAGGGAGAGATTCATACATGTCCTTACTGCTCCTCCTCAGACGTGGAATGCTATGGAGAAGATGGTCGTTCAACCCAACGACATAGATCTCTGTCCCAGAGCCATGAATAGGAGAGCAGAACACTCTCGGAGAAGCTAGCAGCAAGCAACACCTCTCATAATCTCCGGTGGCCTACCCGACGACTGATCTGCCTCTACAAAGCAGAAATAGTGAGATGCGGCCTTGCTGGTAGGCGACGCAAGATCTACGGCTCGAACGCACATCTCCGTTTCTGCCATACTTGGGCCTCTTTTGGTTCATAGGATAGGATTATCATACGAATAGGAATCTTGTAGGAAATGAGACGACATGTATCTGAAATCCTATGAGTAGGAATAGGAAACAAGATGTCATTTGGTTGACACCAAAGGAATTTTTCCATTGAGTCTAGGCTCTTTTTTATTTTCCTATGAAATGTGGAGGATAGGAACCAATCCTATGTAGGAATAGGAATCCATTCCTATGAACCAAAGGGATCTAAAGGAAAAAATTCTATAAGAATCCTATCCTCTAAAATTCCTATGAAATTCCTCTAAACCAAAGGAGGCCTTGACCTCCAAGAGCATCTCCTTCGTAGCTTTGGTGAAGTAGGAGCATGGCATTCGATTTGGTACAGCCAACTTGAGGGACTATAACGATAGAGCAGAGAAAGGGGATCTGTTTATCTTCTCACAGAAGATATATGGAGACTTCTAGAGGTGGGAAGAAAGTTGACCAATGGGCCTATTGTGACCTGGGAGGCGTGGGTGAAAGCAAAAAGGAAATATTGTACAGTATTTTTTTCTTGCAACTTGCATCTACGGCTAAAAAAATTGTGTGTGTATTTTTAAGAGCGTGTGTCTGTTTAGTACTACTGAATTTTATAATGGGCTGATGGATTAGGGGCATGGAGTGGAGTAGTGGAAGTTTTTTTTAAAGTATGGAGTTGTGAACTTAGGAGTACGAAAACAATTTTTTTTTCGAAAATGAAATAACAAGTATATCACCTAGGACTAGGAGCGTAATTATGAAGTTACATCAACTATTGTAGACGATCAATGAAATATGCAAAAAAATACGAGCACAAACAAATAGAATAAACTTTGATTATAGGGGCCGAGGGAGAGAATGTTTTTGAAACATAGCAATAATAAGATAAAATATGCAGTAGTGCATTTTATTTATCGTAAAAATGTAAGCTATTGCAAAACAAATTAGTCACTATTAGAAAGAATCATGAACGGCGTTGGCATATGGTGATGATCCTCATTATTTATTTTGACCCAGTGTATTATTTTTATGAAATTATTATGTTATTTGAGGGAATTATTCTTCTAATAGGGGGCGGGGGTCTAGGAGTAATCTTGAAAAAAACTAAATTTTGTAATGGAATTGTATGAGGAAAAAAAATGCCTAACATAAAGCTGGTGACTGGGAGTAAGACAAAAAAAAATATTTCTCGCAATTTGAGGTAATATTATTGATTCTACATTACCTTATATCCATTGTCATGTAACATAGAGATTTAGAGGCATGTCACTATACCAAATAAAAAACAACTATAATAATATTATCCAGAAGGTGTATAGATAAGGAGAACACTAAATTTATATTTAAGATACTGATGAATGAATATATAGGAAAATTAACACAGATTGCTGGAGAGTAGAAGAGGGAAAGCTAGGGACCATTATGAACCATGATTTTACACAATCGGTCGCCAACTGATGAGACATGAAGTCTAATATATTTCAAATGATCGATAAAGCAGTGAATTATAGTACAAAATCTTAATACAAATATAACATATAGAAAATCTACCCCCGCAAATGCGCGGGTCACACCGCTAGTTAGCTATATATATCAAGATCTTTCCAACACACGATGCTTTCCAAAGGATAAAATGTAAAAAGGAAAGGTGAAGATCACCATGACTCTTGTATAATGTATAAGACAAGAATAAAAGATAGGCCCTTCACAGAGGGAAGCAGAGGTTGTCATGTGTTTTTATGGTTGGATGCACGAAATCTTAGTGCAAAAGAACATCACTTTTATATTGCCACTTGTGATATGGACCTTTATTATGCAGTCAGTCGCTTTTATTCCTTCCACATCACAAGATCGTATAAAGCTTATTTTCTCCACACTAATAAATCATACATATTTAGAGAGCAATTTTTATTGCTTGCAACAATGACAACTTACTTGAAGGATCTTACCCAATCCATAGGTAGATATGGTGGACTCTCGTGGCAAAACTGGGTTTAAGGATATTTGGAAGTAAGAAAGCATAACCCATGACGTTGTCTTCCTTGTCCAACGTCAACTTTTTAGCATGTCATATTTTAATGAGTGCTCACAATCATAAAAGATGTCCAAGATAGTATATTTATATGTGAAAACCTCTCTTTGTTTATTATTTCCTATTAATTGCAACAATGACCAAAACTATGTTTTTCAACTCTCAACAACTTTTATTCATCAAACTCTTTATATGTGAAGTCATTACTCTCCATAAGATCCATATGTTCTCTTTCTTTCTTTCTCTTATTTCTCTTCTCTTTCCTCAAGAACATAGCTAGATGGTAAAGCCCTTGACTCAACACTAATATTTATTATATATAGCTCACGGACTCGACTACATAGAAGGATCATAAAGCAAAGCTCAAAACTAAATCATACTCAAACTTTATTCTACTAGATCAAGATATTACCAAAAGAATCGAACTAGAAAAAACAGTAAAGATAAAAGAGTGATGGTGATAAGATACCGGGGCACTCCCCCAAGCTTGGTAGTTGCCAACGGGAGTGCCCATACCCATGTATTTATGTCTCTTTATTCAAAGGTGGTGATGTGATGTTCTTGGCGATGATGCCCCTCAGGATGTGATTCTCTTCCTCGAGCTTATTAACTTGTTGCTTGAGGTCCATTATTTCCTTACGGAGCTTGCCCGTGACGGCTAAGTCTCCTTTCACCCATGGATGTTGCATAGTTATGGGAGAACAAGTAACACTCTTTTTCATACTTTCATTAGAAATAAATCTAACATTGGAAGGGATGACCGAGTTTGGAATAGCTAAGCTCTATAGTTTCCCCATCGTGAATCCGGCTCGGAAACAAGAAGTAACTTCTTGATCCTCTTCCATGGCATCTATCCTTCTCAAGTCGTCCTCCATCTCTTCCTCCGTTGATGGCCCAAAGTGGTTGGCATCACTGTTTGCTCCTGGTCCCGGTGTCGGATGATACACCCGGCTCTCCCCGAATGACTCTTGAAGGCATCTTGATCTAAATCTGTAGCAGAACAGCTCGAAACAAAAATAGGAGATATTTGCGTGGTAAGGTGGTCAAAACCTTTGGGAGATTATATAATGAATTTTTACTGACCAAAAGAAGTATCGTGCAAGAAAACGGAGTCTGGAGGGCACACGAGGTGCCCATGAGGCAGGGGCGCGCCTAGGGGGTAGGGCACGCCCTCCACCCTCGTGGATGCCTTGTGTCCTTTCCGGACTGCTTTTTATTTTCCTATTTTCTTAAATATTCCAAAACGGAGAAAAAAATTCTATTAGAACTATTTTGGAGCTGGTTTACTTACCATACCACATACCTCTTCCTTTTCGGAGGCTGAAACGTTCTGGAAGGTGTCCCTTATATACTCCTCCGGGGTTACGGTTTCAATAACATTAGTTTCAACATTTATAGGATTACCTAAGATATAATGTTTGATTCTTTGACCATTCACCACCCTCAGATTTGTGCCTTCAAAGTTGTTAATTTTTATGACACCGGAACGATAGACCTCCTCGATAATGTAAGGGCCTTCCCATTTAGAGAGGAGTTTTCCTACAAAAAATCTTAAACAGGAGTTGTATAATAATAATACATAATCACCTACATTAAACTCACGTTTTTTATGCTTTTTTCATGCCATCTTTTAACTTTTTCTTTAAACAGTTTGGCACTTTCATAGGCCTGGGTTCTCCACTCATCAAGTGAACAAATTCAAATAGCTTCTTCTCACCGGCAAGTTTTAAATCATAATTGAGCTCTTTAATGGCCCAATATGCCTTACGTTCTAGTTCGAGAGGTAAGTTACATGCTTTACCATAAACTATTTTATACGGAGACATACCCATAGGATTTTTGTATGCAGTTCTATAGGCCTATAATGCATCATCAAGTTCTTGGACCAATTCTTTCTAGTTCTATTAACAGTCTTTTGCAAAATTAATTTAAGCTCTATATTACTCAATTCTACTTGACCACTAGACTGTGGGTGATATGGAGATGAAATTCTATGATTAACATCATACATAGCAAGCATTTTACGAAAAGCACCATGAATAAAATCTGAACCACCATCAGTCATTAAGTATGTAGGGACTCCAAACCTTGAAAAATAACTTCTTTAAGCATCCTAATAGAGGTGTTATGATCAGCACTACTAGTTGGAATAGCTTCTACCCACTTAGTAACATAATCAACAGCAACTAAAATATGTGTGTACCCATTAGAGGAAGGAAACGGTCCCATATAATCAAAGCCCTAAACATCAAATGGTTCTATAACAAGTGAATAATTCATAGGCATTTCTTGACGTCTACCAATATTACCAATTCTTTGACAATCATCACAAGACAAGACAAACTTACGGGCATCCTTAAAGAGAGTAGGCCATTAAAACCGGATTGCAATACCTTATGTGCAGTTCTATCTCCAGCATGGTGTCCTCCATAATCCTCGGAGTGACACTTGCGAAGGATTTGTTCCTATTCATGCTCAGGTACACAATGTCTAATAACACCATCTACTCCTTTATAAAGGTGTGGGTCATCCCAAAAGTAATGTCTTAAATCATAGAAGAACTTTTTCTTGTGCTATTATGTGAAACTAGGTGGTATTAATTTAGCAACTATGTAATTAGCATAATCAGCATACCATGGAGCAGTATGAGAAGCATTTATGACAACTAATTGTTCATCAGTGAAGCTATCATCAATAGGTAGTGGGTTATCAAGAACATTCTCTAACCTAGATAAGTTGTCTGCAACGGGGTTCTCAGCTCCCTTTCTATCGATAATATGCAAATCAAATTCTTGTAGCAAGAGAACCCATCTAATAAGTCTATGTTTAGCATCTTTCTTTTCCATAAGATATTTAATAGCAGTGTGATCAGTTACTTTAGAATCAACAATATAAGGTCTAAACTTATCACAAGCAAACACAACTGCTAAAAATTCTTTTTCAGAAGTAGCATAATTTCTCAAGGCATTGTCTAGAGTTTTATTATCAAATTGAATAACATTTAATTTCTTATCAACTCTTTGTCCTAGAACAGCACCTACAACATAATCACTAGCATCACACATAATTTCAAAGGGTATATTCCAATCAGGTGGCTGAACAATAGGTGCAGAAATCAAGGCTTTCTTAAGTATTTTAAATGCTTCTACACAATCATCATCAAAGATAAAAGGAACATCTTTTTGTAAAAGATTAGTTAGAGGCCTGGAAATTTTAGAGAAGTCTTTAATGAACCTCCTATAAAAACTGGCATGACCAAGGAAACTTCTTATACCTTTAATGTCCTTTGGACACGACATCTTTTCAATAGCATCAACTTTAGCTTTATCAACTTCAATACCTCTTTTAGAAATCTCGTGCCCCAAGACAATACCTTCATTAACCATAAAGTGGCACTTCTCCCAATTAAAGACAAGATTAGTTTCTTCACATATCTCCAAAACTCGATCAAGGTTGCTTAAGCAATCATCAAAATAAGTTCCATATACAGAAAAATAATCAATGAAAACCTCAACAATATTCTCACAAAAGTCAGAGAATATAGCAGTCATACATCTTTGAAAGGTAGCAGGTGCATTACTGTAGTGACCCGACCTTAGACGGTCAAGCCTCTGTGTATCTGTGCCATCCTTGGATCAGTATGCTGGCACACACAGTACATCAATGTATATATCAAAGTGCAATCACATGTATAAATAACGTAAAACTGATATATATATATACCTTATAAGTCTCAGCGGAAACAATCAACGGGTGTGGAGTCCCATCAACGCCATCGGCAAGTTGAGTGTAGACCGTAACCCTTACTCGTCAAGGAAATATCTGCAACATGATATGTTGCGGCCATGTAGGTCAGTACATTGAATGTACCGACAAGATCACTATATGCAATATGGCTTTGTGGCTTTATATCTGAGTTTTGTTTGCATAAAAGCTGGTTTTATTTTTCCTACATCAAAGGAATTAACCGAAGTCTGTACTACGGAGTTTTCTATCTTGACATGGTTCCACCAACTGATGTCTCATCACCCAAATCATCATAAGTTGGCCACAATTATGTTATCAGTCCGGTGTTGAAAGTTCCGAGATAGATCCAAGTCCAGAGGCTCAAATTGTCCGTAACCGGGGACACGGCTAATTGATTAGGTTTTAAACCCTCTGCAAAGGTTTGTACACTTTACCCGCAAGATTCGATCCCTCTTTTTTGTGTTCTCGCACTTCACGGTGTTTGAGAACAAGATGACCGAAACATGGTCTTCCGAAGAGTTCCTCTGACCACTGTCCGGTGCTCATCAAACCCTACCATAGTTCTAGATCTGCTAGCACCGTCCCAGCCAGATTCACCACTAAGGTCAACCAAGCCAGAGCCCATAGTGACTTGCGGTTGCATAGGTAAGCTTCCGGGCATCAAGTATTCTTCTGTCTCTTTGAGTCTGGGTGAAGCTTTCCGCAAGATGTCATGGCGCTTGTCCATGCATCCCGGCCATCCACTGGTTTCTCCAGGGTGCCCGTCAACCGTCCTCCACCCAATAGTGTGTATTGAATTCTATTCTCGAGTCTTGAACTCTTGATGCCTTGAAGATGCAGTCCTTGCAGATGCCATCATGAAGTTGTCTCCATTGACGTAGAGTTCTTCATACTCACACCACTCTCGGGCACTCATACCAAACCCCGCCTACTATAGCGTAGCATTAAAACTATATAACCTCCCAGGCTTGGTAACAGGGAGATGGGTTCCTACCTCATGCATTCTACTCAACTACAAGATTCAATAACACTACTGGAGGGATTGTTGAAAGGGTGCTACTACATGCAAATAAAACATAGGTATGAAAAACATGGTCAAAGTGAACTTGCCTGGTATGTTGATGAAGATAATAATGCTCTCAAAAATAGCTTGGTACATTCAGAAATATTCAGGATTGCCTTGCATGGTCTTTTGAGTTCATCCATATGTGCCACAAATCTAAGAAAGAAATTGTCATTTTCAAAGTAGACTTTGAGAAAGCATTTGACAAAATCAACTATGGGGCCATTCTTTTCATGCTCAAGCACTTGGGATTTGGAGAGAAGTGGATTAGATGGATCAATAACATCTTACAGACTGCTTCTGCTTCTGTAATTTTAAATGGTGTACCTAGGGAAAAAATCAATTGTAAATGTGGAGTAAGACAAGGGGACCCACTCTCCCCTCTCTTATTTGTTATTGCTGCTGAATTACTACAGATCCTGATCAACCAAGCCTGGCACAATGGCCACATCAATACTCCCATTGAGCAACCTGCATCCATGTCATATCCTATTGTCCAATATGCTGATGACACCTTAATTATTATGCCAGCTGAGCCTCATCAGATCTCACATGTCATGGGAACTCTTAAGATCTTTTCAGATTTCACTAGGCTTCAGGTGAATTTCCACAAATCTTCTCTTATAACCATTAACATATCTAATGAAAAAGCCACTCAACTTGCTAATATTTTGGGCTGTAAAAAAGAAAGCATGCCTTTCACCTACCTGGGATTGCCAATGGGGACAACCAGACCAAGAGTTGAGGAATTCATGCCAATGGTTTCAAGACTAGATGAAAGTTTATCTGGGATTGCAACAATGATGTCATATTTAGGTAGGCTCAACCACCTAAAGGCCATTATCACAGCCCTACCTATATTTGCAATGTGCTGTATTAGGGTTCCTCTCACCATCTTGGATCATTTTGAAAAATCTGGCAGAAGTTTTCTCTGGTATGGTAAGGACATCAATAAATTTGGCAAGTGCCTTATTAAATGGGAGCAGGTTTGTTTACCCAAGGATGCTGGTGGTCTTGGTGTTCTAGATCTTAGAGCACACAACAAAGCTTTGTTAACCAATTTTTTGCACAAGTTTTTCAATAAACAGGATATCCCATGGGTGCAACTAATTTGGAGCAAGTACTATGGAAATGGTGATTTACCACAATTCCCAACTAGGATAGGATCTTTCTGGTGGAGAGAATGTTGCTCTATTCTTGACAAATACAAGAACCTCACAACCTGTTCTGCTGGTATTGGTGACACCATTTCTTTATGGCATGACAAATGGAATGACAATACAATGAAAGATAGTTTCCCACACCTATACTCCTATGCCATAAACCAAGACATCTCTCTCCAGAGGCTTGCACTGAAAGTGAGAATGATTTCTATAGCATGTTCCCTCTGCCTATGTCTTCTATGGCTGTCCAACAAAGCACTGAGCTAATAGCCCTCATTAATGGTGTGATGAGTAACATAAATCCTGATACATGGAAATTTAAATGGGCCTCTGGACACTACAATGCTAAGAAAGTCTACCTTGAGTTCTTGGGATGCCCAGAGAAAGATCCCAAGCCTTTCCAATGGATTTGGAAGTCTGGTTACCTACCTAAGCAAAAATTCTTTTTATGGCTACTTCTTCTAGACAGGTTAAATACTAGAGATCTTCTCACCAGAAAAAGTTTCTACATTGAAAGCACCGTTTGTGTGTTATGTGATGATGAGCCTAATGAGTACATGAAACATTTTTTTTCATGTGATTTTAGCCAAAAAAAATTTGTTATCAATTGGTTTTGAATGGAACACTCATCTGAGCTGCAATGAGATGCTTATTGAAGCCAGAAACAGAACTCAGATTCAACCCTTTAAAGAATGCCTAATTGCTGGTTGTTGGACCATCTGGAAACATAGGAATGGCATCATTTTTGACAACAAAGAAAGGGATTTGAGCTACTATATCTCCTGCTTCAAGGACCACTTTGGCACCATCAAGAAAAGAGTCAGACCTAGTTTATAGGAGGGAATGCAAAGCTGGTTGGATTATTTGTAGATTTTCTGTTTTTTGCTATCCTTTGTTGTATTCCATCTGTATATAAATTCCCCCCAATATAATGAAAAATAGTTACAGTAGGGTTTTTACTCTACTGTGTTTGCTCAAAAAAAGAAAATAGCTTGGTAGAACTATTCGTCACTCTGTTGAAAATCTATATAGTCCAACATTATACTCACATAAGCAATAATCCTAGCAATCAAAAGTCATAAATAAAACAATAATGAAGTCAAAGGAAACCAAATAGAATTCCAAAAAAAACTTCAAGAAAAAAAGGAAGAAATCAACTCACACAATAACAGTCAATACTCTCGTAGCAACACTAAATTACTCTAATAGCTTTTATGCAGCAAATAAAATATAATCCTATTGCAACAACAGAAAATAATTTAGTAAATTGATAACTAGCAAAAAGAACTAATATAAAAACTACTATAACTATCTAGTTAACACTAGAAAAACTATAAGAACTAACAAAGCACTAAGACAATAATAGACAATATTAAATAACTATGAAAACTAATTTACTTCTAAATATAGAATCAATAACAACATATATTGAAGTGGCAAAAAGAATTACTTTAAAACTAATAAAACTATTTTTTATCAACTATCACTATGAACTAAACAAACAAATACTAAAACAGTAGCTAAACACTAATAAATAACTACAAAAATTTATCTACCATAGTCTAACAGAAACATATGACAACATGTAAAAATCTACAAAAAGAATTAACTAAAAATAATTAAAAACACTAATTATATGACTAAAACAACTACATAAGCAAAACGGAACTGTTTTCGCAATAAACCTAATTTAAAATAAACTAAAAATAAATTATTTCCTGCTACTGGATAGAAAAAACAATAACAAAACCGTAGCAAAAAGAATCAATCAAAACTATTTTATAAAACTCAAAATACGGCCAAAATAGTGATTTGAATAAATTTCATCAAACTAGATTTTAAACTACTCAAATTTCAAATCCAATGGCACTACCAGAAACTTCAAGAAATTTTGAATCTAATGCAAAAAGAATCTCTCAATTTGGTTCTAAAACATAAAACTTATAAGCAATCCAAAATTGAAACTATTTTTGTTTTTAAAACAGAAAAAAACAAACGAGCAGGTGCTGCGCGTCGGACTCCTACTGGGCCTAGGGGATGTGCGATCCGCAAATAAACTGCGCTCAGGCGATACTTAACAAAACCGTGCATGGGTGTTTAATAAAAAGAAACCGGCGAGGCGGTTCGATCTAAATAGATAATAAACCGTACTAAACCGATCTATATAAAAAACGTAACTATTCGATAGATCTAATCTTGAGCGTTGAAATAAGATCCAACGGAGGTGGGGAGTTGGCCGGCTTATAGTGGGGTGGTCGCCGGCGATGTGGCTCGGATGTCGGCGGCGGCGTCGCTCCGGTCGTCGGCAGGGTCGGCGGAGGAGACAAGGGGATGCAGCGGTCGAAGGCAGTTCCAACGATGGACGCCGGTGTGCTCGGGGACGACGGGGACGGGCGGCGGTGAGCTCATGGCGGCAAGGGCGTACGGTGGTCATCGGCTGGTGGCGCTCCAATGGGTTTAGGTCTCGAGCGAGGGCATGGGAGGTGCGGGCGAGCGAGGGGAGTGCAGAGATGGTCTCGGGAGGCGGCGAGGGGGTCGGGGTGGAGCGGCAGGGCAACGATAGCGCGGCGGAGATGCGGTGCTCCGGCGAGGTAATCCGGGCGAGGCAGAGGGTTTCAGCGAGGGGAAAGAGGGGGAACGGGATGCGAGAGAGGTGTATATATAGAGGGAATCAACTTGGAGGAGGGGGCAGATTGGGGAGATCGAATCCCGTGAAGATCGGGATTCTGGCGGCGGTTCGAGCGAACTCCGGTCGGTCGTTGCGTGTAGAGGAAGAAGAAGAGGCGGGGCCGCCGGTCAGTGAGAGAGAGAGAGAGGGAAGTGGGAGCGGGCGACCGAGATCAAGGGGAATCGGGTGCGGCGCGTTGGGTAGGCTGTCTGGCGCGCTGGTGGGCCGCGTCGGGTGGTCGGCTGGGCCGGTTGGCCTGGCTAGCGCCTGGGTTTTTTTTTGTTTTTTTGAATAAGATAGGGAGGATAATAAAATATAGATAAATCTATAATATATTTTTTATATAGGACATATATCGATAAAATCAGAAAAATAAAATCCTACAACGTGAACATTTTCCAGAGGCAAAAATCCAAAAAAAATTATTCCAAATAAACTCCAATTTGAATTCAAAAACTTTTGGCATTAATTTGTCCTGAATTTTTGGAGTGTCATGTTAGCTCCTCTCATACTTTTAAACAAGTATTTGTCAGGGGTATATGAAATAAATTTTGAATGCCAAGTTGAATCCAAATTTAAATAAAATTCAGATGCCTCTGAAATTTCCAAATGCCACTCAATTTCACACAATCAGTCACGCAATAATCAAACAAAAAATCATAAATATTTATTTGATATAAAATTTCAAAATTTAGAGTTTTTGGATGTTACAATTACATAAACCAAAAGGCATACGTCTATAAGCAAAGGTACCGAAAGGTCAAGTAAAAGTAGTCTTTTCTTGATCCTCTTTTGACACAGGTATTTGAGAGAAACCAGAATAACCATCTAGAAAGAAAAAATGTGTATGTTTGGATAATCTTTCTAGCATTTGATCAATAAAAGGTAAGGGTAATGATCCTTTTTAGTAGCTTTATTTAGTTTGCAGAAATCAATTACCATTCTATAACCTGTAACAATTCTTTGTGGGATCAATTCATCTTTATCATTAGGAACAACAGTAACACCTCTTTCTTAGGGACACAACGGACAGGACTTACCCACTGACTATCAGCAACGGGATAAATTATACCTGCCTCAAGGGGCTTTAATATTTCCCTTCTTACCACTTCTTTCATCTTAGGATTCAGCTGTCGTTGCTGATCAATAACTGGTTTGGCGTCTTCCTCCAAATTTATTTTGTGTTGACATAGAGTGGGACTAATGCCCTTAAGATCATCAAGAGTATATCTAATAGCAGCACGGTGCTTCTTCAGAGTTTTCAATAATTTCTCTTCCTCCTTCTCTGAAAGCTTAGCAGTAATAATAACATGATATATCTTCTTTTCATCAAGATAAGCATATTTAAGAGTATCAGGTAATGGTTTAAGCTCAAACACGGGATCACCCTTGGGTGGAGGAGGATCCCCTAGAATTTATACAGGCAAGTTGTTTTCAAAATAGGTCCCTGTTTAAAGAATACTTCATCTATTTCCCTTCTTTCTTTCATTCATAAACATATCATTTTCATGGTCTAGCAAATATTGTTCTAAAGGATCAGTAGGAGGCATGGAAATACAAGCAAGACCAATAATTTCATATTTACTAGGAAATTATTTATCATGGGGTTGTCTATGAAATTTAGCAAAGTCAAATTCATGAGACATATCCTCTAAACCAATAGAAACAATATCCTTTTTGCAGTCTATCTTAGCATTAACAGTATTCAAGAAAGGTCTACCAAATATAATGGGACAAAAGTCATCTTGTGGGGAACCAAGAACAAGAAAATCAGCAGGATATTTAACTTTCCCACACAAGACTTCAGCATCTCTAACAATCCCAATAAATAGTATCTCTATTGGCAAGCTTAATTGTAACATCTATCTCTTCTATCTCAGCAGGTGCAATATCATGCATAATTTCTTTGTATAAGGAATGAGGTATTGCACTTGCACTAGCACGCATATCACATAAGCCATGATAGCAATGATCTCCTATTTTAATAGAAATAACAGGCATGCCTACAACAGGTCTATGTTTATTTTTAGTATCGGGTATAGAAATTCTGGCAACTTCATCACAAAAGTAAATAACATGCCCATCAATATTATCGGCCAAGAGATATTTAACCATAGCAATACTAGGTTCAAATTTAATTTGCTCAGAGGGTGTAGGTGTTCTAGTATTACTCTTGCGAACCACAGTTGAAGCTTTAGAATGATCCTTAATTCTAACAGGGAAAGGTTGTTTCTCAATATAAGCAGTAGGAACAATAGGATCAACATTATAAGTGATAGTCTTTTCTTTAACTTTAATAGGTTCAACTACTTTTACTTCAATGGGAGGATGATATTTAAGCCACTTCTCCTTAGGGAGATCAACATGAGTAGCAAATGATTCACAGAAAGAAGCTACTATCTCAGAGTCAAGTCCATATTTAGTGCTAAATTCACGGAACACATCGGTATCCATAAAAGATTTAACACAATCAAACTTAGGTGTTATACCTGACTCCTTAACTTCGTCGAGTTCCCAATCTTCAAAGTTGCATTTAATTCTTTCCAGTAAATCCCATTTGAATTCAATAGTCTTCATCATAAAAGATCCAGTACAAGAAGTATCGAGCATGGAGCTATTATTGAGAGAAAACCGAGCATAAATTTTTTGAATAATAATTTCTCTTGAGAGCTCATGATTGGGGCATGAATGTAACCTTGACCTAAGCCTCCCCCAAGCTTGAGCGATGCTTTCTCCGTCGCGAGGCCAAAAATTATATATATAATTACGATCACGATGAACAAGATGCATAGGATAAAACTTCTAATGAAATTCCAGTTTCAATTGGTTGTAGTTCCATGATCCCATATCATCACATAGCCTAAACCATGTCAATGCCTTTCCCTTCAAAGATAAAGGGAAGACTTTCTTCTTGATAACATCATCAGGCATACCTGCAAGCTTAAATAATCTATAAACTTCATCCACATAGATTAGGTGCAAATTGGGATGCAATGTTCCATCTCCTATAAAAGGATTAGCCAGCAGTTTCTCTATCATATCCGAAGGAATTTCAAAGTAAACATTTTCACTAGGTCCAGTAGGTTGAGGAGCAACTCTTTGCTCTGCTGATTAGGGTGAAGATACCCCGAACAAGCCCCTCAAAGGATTATGTTCCATAGTAGCAAGTGACAGTAAATTTCAGCACACTATATAAATGTTTCCTTACCAAATTCCACCTACCAAAGGCGCTTCACTCCCCGGTAACGGTGCCAGAAAAGAGTCTTGATGAATCACAAGTATAGGGGATCTACCGTAGTCCTTTCGATAAGTAAGAGTGTCAAACCCAACGAGGAGCAGAAGGAAATGATAAGCAGTTTTCAGTAAGGTATTCTCTGCAAGCACTGAAATTGTTGGTAACAAATAGTTTTGTGATAAGGTAATTGGTAACGGGTAACAAGTAATAAAAGTAAATAAGGTGCAGCAAGATGGACCAATCCTTTTATAGCAAAGGACAAGCCTGGACAAATTCTTATATAAAGGAAAGCGCTCCCGAGGACACATGGGAATTATCGTCAAGCTAGTTTTCATCACGCTCATATGATTCGCGTTCGGTACTTTGATAATTTGATATGTGGGTGGACCGGTGCTTGGGTAATGCCCTTCCTTCGACAAGCATCCCGCTTATGATTAACCCCTCTTGCAAGCATCCACAACTACAAAATAAGTATTAAGGTAAACCTAACCATAGCATGAAACATATGGATCCAAATCAGACCCTTACGAAGCAATGCATAAACTAGGGTTTAAGCTTCTGTCACTCTAGCAGCTCATCATCTACTTATTACTACCCAATTCCTTCCTCTAGGCCCAAACAATGGTGAAGTGTCATGTAGTCGATGTTCACATGACACCACTAGAGGAGAGACAACATACATCTCATCGAAATATCGAACGAATACCAAATTCACATCACTACTTATAGCAAGACTTCTACCATGTCCTCAGGAACAAATGTAACTACTCACAAATCATATTCATGTTCATAATCAGATGGGTATTAATATGCATAAAGGATCTGAACATATGATCTTCCACCAAATAAACCAACTAGCATCAACTACAAGGAGTAATCAACACTACTAGCAACCCACAGGTACCAATATGACGTTTTGGGACAAAGAATGGATACAAGAGATGAACTAGAGTTTGATATAAGATGGTGCTGGTGAAGATGTTGATGGAGATTGACCCCCTGCTGATGAGAGGACCGATGGTGATGACGATGGTGATGATTTCCCCCTCCCGGAGGAATGTTTCCCCGGAAGAACAGCTCTGCCGGAGGCCTCGATTGGTTCCGCCAAGGTTCCACCTCATGGCCGCGAAGTTTCGTCCCGAGAGCTTGCTTATTATTTTTTCCAGGGAGAAAGACTTCATATAGCCAAAGATGGGCACCGGAGGCCTGCCAGGGGGCCCACGAGGCAGGGGGCGCGCCCAGGGGGGTAGGGCGTGCCCCCACCCTCGTGGATGGTGGGTGGCCCCCTCTGGTGCTTCCTTCACCCAATTTTTTATATATTCTGAAATTGACTTCCGTGGAGTTTCAGGACTTTTGGGGTTGTGCATAATAGGTCTCTAATTTCTCCTTTTCCAGCCTAGAATTCCAGCTGCTGGCATTCTCCCTCTTCGTGCAAACCATGTAAAATAAGAGAGAATAGGCATAAGTATTCTGACATAATGTGTAATAACAGCCCATAATACAATAAATATCGATATAAAAGCATGATGCAAAATGGACGTATCAAGGCCGGTCACGCCACTCCTGACGGGGGCCACGGTCGTCCCAGCGTCCTCCACTGTGGCCTCCTCCACGGCCGTAGCCTCGGTCGCTGCGCTCGGGGCGTCGACCGAAGTGCCCGTCGTGGATAGCAGTCGTTAGTGTTGTGGCTATGCACGTTGTGGAAGGCGCAGAACGGGCGGTTGTCCTTGGATGACTCGGGGTGGTCACAGCCGCGCTTCATCTCTGGCTCCGCCACGAGTATGGCAGCCCCCTTGCGCTTCACGTCCTTGGTCTTCGCCTTCTTGTCTTCCGGGTCGGCAGCTGGAAGCTCGAGGAGGGAGAGGCTCCCTTCCTCAGCTCTTGCGCACTTGGTTGCCATGTTGAACATCTCCAGAGCCGTGCACAGGTCCTTGTGGATGGCGAGCTCCTCCTTCATCTCACGTCACAGACGCCATCGGAGAATGCTAAGATGATGGCCTCGTCCGTCACCTTGGGGATTTTGAGGCGAATGCTATTGAAGCGCTGGATGTACTTCTGTAGGATTTCCCCTGGCTGCTGCTTGATGTGCCGCAGGTCACCAGCGGTAGGTGGGCAGTCACGAGTGCCTTGGAAGTTGGCGACGAAACGCTCGCGCATCTCGCCCCAGCAGGAGATCAATCCCGCGGGCAGGTTCAGGAGTCACGCGCGCGCGCCGTCCTTGAGAGCCATGGGGAACCAGTTCGCCATGACCTTCTCGTCACCATTGGCCGCCTCGATGCTCAGCTCATAGAGCTGCAAGAACTCAGCAGGGTCAGGGGTGCCATCGTAGCACGGAGGAAGGTCGAGCTTGAACTTGTCAGGCCAGACGATGCTACACAGCTCGGGGGTGAAGGTGCAGCAGCCCGCCGTGGTCACTGGAGCCCGTCGTGGAGGCGGAGCCCGGTCTTGGTACCCGCGCGCCACTGCCGCAGGCGGTGCGCGATCCTGACGTGGTGGTGCTGGGAGCGCAGGAGCGTTTTCTTGCAGCCGAGGGACTTCTTGGAAGCTTCCTTCTTCGTGCGTGAGCGCCCTGCATGGTGGGTTGCGCCGGGGGGCCGCGCGCCTTGGTGCGAGGGAGTCGTCTTGATGCGGAGGTGGTGGAGGCGCTCCTTGGGCTACATCGCCCGCAGCTGGAGGTGGGTGAGGCAGCGAGAGAGACAGTGCGGGAGAGCCCCCAGCAGCGCTGATGAGCTCGGCGATGCAGTCCAGTCAGTCTTCATAGAGGGCGTTGACCGGGCGGTAACGCAGGAGCTTGCGTGCCATGAGCAGCGCGGCCTGGGCGTTCGTAGGTGCACGACGAGCGTGGGATGACGAACCGCCGCACAGAGGGGTGGCGGTGCGTCCGTCCCACCGCATAGAGGGGTGCAGCGACGAAGCTTGCTGCTCGTTTCCCGCCGGGCCGGTAGCAGCGTTGGCAGCGGATGATGGAGAACGGCGGGGAGGTCCGCAAACGGGCGGCGTCTAAGCGATGCGAGCGGCAAGGGCGGCTCGTCGCTCAGCACAGCCTCGATGAGCATCAGCCATGGATGCGGCAGAGCAGTGGTACATCGATCGATGGAGAAAGGCTTCAGCCAGCCCTACCTGGCGCGCCAAATGTCGGATTGCAGGCTCCAACTAACCCTAGAGGTTCGAACTCTAGGGTGCGCACGAAGAACACTCTCTCCCTATATTGCTCACTCAACAATCTCACAGCCTAGCTCGATGAACCCAGGGAATGACAGACACAAGGGTCGTTTATACTGGTTCGGGCCACCTTGCGGTTTAATACCCTACCCCAGTGTGGTGTTGGTGGATTGCCTTGCGGACTAAGGATGAACTAGTACAATGGATGAATAGCCTCAGGAGGAGAGGTGTTCTTGAGCTTGGTGAGCTGTGGATGGGAGGATGGAATGGATCCGATCCAAGATGAGTCGATCCTCCAAGATCCGTCCCTCCGTCCAGATCAGTCTCCACTCGCCTATGGTGGTGGCTAGTCCTATTTATAGAGGCCCTGTTCCTCTTCCCAAATGTTTAGGCGGGAAGGGATCCCACAACAGCCAAGTTTGAAGGGGGGCAACTAGTACAAGCTGTCCTGACAAAAGGTGGTCTTTGCCCGCCAAAGGCCCTGGTGGTGACGCTGTTGTGGGATCCGTGGTGACCTCCGTCCTGCCATCCAGCTGGTCTTGGTCTTTTTGCACCGATATGGAAACATTTGCCTGATGCCTCGGGACTCCTCGCCTGTGCCTGCCTGTTTAGCACGAAAGAGGAAACTTGTACACTACGCCCACTGGCGCCCGCCTGGCGTTGGTCGTCACGGCTCACGTCACGTGAACCTCGTGAGGTGCCCCTTGCATAGAGATCTCCGCTCCTTGGGAGCCAGCCTAGTGAGGCTGCCCCCAGGGAGGTCTTGGTGTTGTCCGCCTCGTGAGGCTTGGCCCCTAGCGAGGGTCTTGAGTGGTTGCTCCTGAACATGGGCCACACCAGGCCATTGGTGGAGCCACGCACAAGCCCGCAGGTAGGCAAGTCTGGGCACCCCCGGTCCCATAACATAGACACTTTATCGAAACAAAAGCAATAAAACATGATTACTACAGTAGCATAATCATGTGAACACATAAGAAATAATAGGTAAAAGTGTTGGGTTGTCTTCCAACAAGCGCCTTTCTTTAATGCCTTTTAGCTAGGCATGATGATTTCAATGATGCTCGCATAAAAGATAAGAGTTGAAACATAAAGAGAGCATCACAAATCATAAGTTCCTCTGTCATAATAATTTTCAGTAGCATCATGAATAGATTCATCAATATAACCATCACATAAAAGCATTCTTTTCATGATCCAAAGGCATAGAAAATTTATTACTCTCCATATAAGCAATTTTATTCTCATTCACAATAGTGGGAGTATCATATGAAACTAAAATACTAAAAATTGTTTCCATATTAAAAGAGTAATGTTCAGTAAAAGGATATTCCAAATTATGACAATAATTATCACTACTTTTTATAACATAATTATCATCACAATAATCATCATAAGTAGCAACTTTGTTCTCATCATAGATAGGGGGCATGCAATCATCATAGCAAATTTGATCATTCAAAGTAGGGGGCTAAAAAGATCATCTTCATTAAGCATATCATCCCCAAGCTTGGGACAAACATTAATTGCAGCAAATAAATTTTCAAACATGTTATTCTCGTCAAACATATCATCTCCAAGCTTGTGGCTTGGCATATCATAAGCATAATCATTCTCATCATTAATAGTATGAATAACAATGGTATAAGAATTGCTATCATCATAATTTCCCAAGTTGGTGCCAAAAAGATTTCCAAGATTATAAGAACTATCATAATCATCACAACAAGCAATAGGCATAACAAAATCATCATCAATAGTGCTCTCGGACATTGTGCCATAAGACATAGAAGCAATATCATGATCAAGTGCATCATCTTCCACAATTATTTTTGATTCATTTGAATGAGGCACAACAATAATAGGAGCAACATTATTTGGGAGAGATAACTTTTTACCTCTATTCTTTCTTCTTTTCCTTTTCTTCTTCACCACCTCACGTATGGGTTTAATCAATTTTTTCGAGCTTCTTGTTGAAGAGATTGATTGGATAGGAAGCTCCTCCTCGCTACCTGATTCATCATAACAAACACTAGGAGGATATTGGGAAATATTGTCCCTTTCATTAGTACTCTCTTCATAATCTATTTGTTTTCATGTCTTTAGATAGTTGGAAATATAAGGATTCTCAATGCAATTTACCGAACAAACCATATAAATTTCCTCTAGATCAAAATCAAGAAATCTCTCGAGATTAAATTTTGGAATACCCTGAGTTATACGTTTCATTTATTCATATCCCAAAAGAATACTAAGCTCCTTATGATGCTCAAGGCTAATCAAGTTATCACAATTTTTGGACACGATTTGATCATGAAACAATTTGCATTGGAGATTTAAATGACCACGTTCATTGCAAAGTTCACAAGGATGGCAAAAAAATTAAATCTTTCAGGACATTCATCTAGCCTCTCTTGCAACTTTTTCGTTTCTAAATATTTATGCTTCTTACAAAATCTATCTTCTCTTTTGGGTGTGCATTTGCACTCCCAATTTACTCCGCAAAAATTGACATTCCTATAGGAGACATCATTATCATGACTAATGCAATCATCATTAACATCATGGATATTCAAAGAATTCAAACTAGCAATATTGCAATCATGCCCATCATCCAACATTTTTGTGCCATAAATTTTGTTGAATTCTTTTCTAGCAATTGAGCACAACCATCGGAATCCTTATACTCAAGATAGACATTATAAAGATAAAGAACAACCCGAGGTAACCCAATCTCCATTATTTGTAGTTTTGTTTTATAAACCAAACTAGAGATAAAACAAGAAACTAAAAGATTCAATTGCAAGATCTAAAGATACACCTTCATGCAGTCACCTCCCCGACAACGGCACCGGAGAAGAACTTGATGTCTACTACGCAACTTGTTCTTGTAGACTTGTGTTGGTCCTCCAAGCGTAGAGCTTTGTAGGACAGTAGCAATTTTCCCTCAAGTGGATGGCCTGAGGTTTATCAATTCGTGGGAGGTGTAGGATTAAGATGGTCTCTCTCAAGCAACCGTGCAACCAAATAATAAAAAGTCTCTTGTGTCCCCAACACTACAAGAAATATGTCAACTTATGACCACCACTATTGGTCACTGAAAGGTCACAAATTTCCATTTATGACCTTTTTGTGACCAAAAACATAAGGTCAAAAGCTGGGCATCGTAAACTGACTATAGCGACCTTTCTTCTGGAATGGTCGCAAACGTTTATGACCAAAATACGTCTACTGTGGCGTTTTGGTCACTAGCAACCTCCCCAGGCCACGTAGGCATCCAGCGTGGCAATCTGACGTGGCACAAGATTCAGCCCGGTCTAATTCAGTGTTTATATGGGCCGAGCCCATTAATTCAGCCCATTTATATTTTTTCTGTGAATTTTCTGTCAGCTTCATGGACCAAGCCCAACATTGCAGCCTTTTTATTTTTGGCCCATGGCCTTTTTGTCTCAACAGTTTCATTTTTTTTCTTTTTTTATAAATTGGGTTCACTAGTTAGGTGGGTCCCCATTGTTAGGTTCTAGTACTGGGTCCTAGCCATCAGGGCAATATTCTTCATTTTTTTTATTTCACGCAAATAAATACCTGGTATTTAAATTGGCACACAGAAAACACACGAAATACTTCAAATATTATCAACCATCAAAGTGCTACATCATATAACACACATACAAATGTGATCAGCATCAAGTTTACAATCAGATAACAAGCTCCACAAGTGTACAATCACATGAGCCAGGTTCTGCTACATCATACACACATACAAATAGGAGCAGCATAAAGGGCTTCATTAATGCAAAACTTGACACTTGACAGCAATGTTAGAACTATGCTTCCTCCGACTTCTTTGTCCTGATGCTCACGAAGAAACATGAAAGCCCAGCATCTGCATGTTATAGAACAAAATGTTTAGGAACAAAATAGAAGTAAATCTAACAGCATATTTAACAATAAATAACAGAATAATGAAGTTAATGAGACATTTTAAAATCAACTTGACAGTTGACAGCAATGTTTGCATTGGACACATCCAAAACTAAAATTATACATAATGCCTAAATTCCAATGCCCAATGCCTCAGTTTAGTAAACACTAAGCATGGTACATAGTAAAGATTGGACACAACAAAAACTGAAATCATTTACGCTATCAAGCAACAATGATGCAACACATAAGAAAAGAGAGATGCACAACGGAGCAGCATCATATATCACACAATATGGACACTGCCAGCTCACCGAAGAACTTGTGGTCGCCGCCGTACACAGCCACCATAACGCCGGTCATCTCGTTGATCTTGTCCTGGAAGTTCTCTAACTCCAGGTTGCTCCACTGCAGCTCGGTACTTTCTCAACCGTATGTGTACATGCATCATGTCATACATAAAATATTCTAGTCAATATTCTCAGCTAACTTTGATGTAATGAAAATAATTACTTAAGGACTTGGGGTAAAAATTGATATTAGACATCAAAATTAGCAGCGCTCATTTCAACCATGTTCAGACTAACTTGAGGTAAATTAGCAGTAATGATATTAGTTACAAGCTAGGTGTGTAACTGCTGTCAACACCACCACCACCAGAGACACGCAAGATAAGCATCAACACCACCATGATTTTGATATCAGCCACTCCATATCACCAGAGCATCACAGGGGCACATATGTAAAGCAAGTACACGTGGGCAGCTACTGACAGACCCTAGAACCACATGAATTTATCACCAGAGAGCTCCAGTAGGAGTTGATGATTGGTTACAGCATCTAGCAGCAACTAGTACAACCCCACGTCCAACCCAAATCATGGCCAAGGCCATGCAGGAGCTACATCAGAGAAGAAGGAATGGGGAGGAGCTCACTAGAGGGACATTGTAGCCGTAGCAGAGGCTCAGAAACACCACGGCTGTGGTGTGACCATCACCACATCCAGGAGAGGGTCTGGAAGCGCCGAAGCACCACCGCGGTGACCAGGGCAAGCGTCGGGCACACTGGCGCCACCCCAGGGACATCACCGCATGGACATCACCGGCCTCACCCTGTTTCAAGAAATGTTCAGAACAACTTTGTCAGACTCGATCAATTCTGAAGAAACCAACTTCGTCATCAGACACATACATACATACAGGAAGCAAAAGAAGAAGAAACAGAGCTCTACATAATGTTTATATCAAATGAGCAAGACACAGGAAGCAAAACACAGAAGAATTTTAGCTTTACATAATGTTTACAAGAACAGGACACCAATACAGGATTTAACTTGTCCTCAACACTGTTAACAAGGTACTGAAAGTAGCTATGTGCATCAGCCACACCAAGCCTTATCATGAATTGGTTGCTTTTACAAACTGTAATATATTTCTAGACAACAAACTAAATAGATGGCTGCCCTCAAACCGTACATCCAAACGAAGCAAACAAGTACTCTATGGAAACCTTAGAACATGCTTTATTCAGCTAATTTACAGATCAGTTGTGTACTGTCTACGAAAATAAACATTTTGGTACCCCAAAGTTGCAGATCGTGTATGATTGCCTAGTTTAAGAGCAGAATTCCAATGGAGACAATGCACATGTAGCAGGTACGTAAAAGACATTTTCAGGAAGTTTATGAATGAGAATATTAGCCTAGTAGTAGCAGCAGCTGTGGAACTACCGCGCTAAGATATTACTCCAGATGGTTGGATGAGGTTCTGGTTTGACAACATCTCTGAAATCAAAGGTGAACAAAACCGTAGGGAAGGAGCAATATCCAGCAGCAAATGCTCATTCATTTTGTACTATGAAGCATCAACTGATCTAACCGAGTCAAAATACATGAAAATCGTCATCCATCTGCCAGCCGTGCTCCGGTTGGTGGGCGCACGCACGTCACAGCCGATGGAGGAGGCGAGAGGGGGAGGAGAGGATGATGCACTTACCCACGCGGGCGGGGCGACGGAGGAGAAGCAGGTGGTGAGTGAAGCGCACGCCGTCGACCTCCTCAACATCGCCGGAGCGGGTGGGGGAGCGGAATTGGTGCATCTGCACCTGCCTGCCTGCCTGACTACCTGCGTGTGGCTGAGACGTTAGCGAGGGGAGGGAGGAGGAAGCGGGGGGAGTGCATGAGCAAGGCGGGACTGACCAATGACGCAGCAGCCGCTGCCGATGGTCGTTGGCGGCAGTAGTGACGCCGCGCCCGTGGGTCTTCCTCCACGGCTCCGCGACACGAAGCAAGCGGAAGGAGAAGCCCGCAGCTGGAACGCGTGCACGCGCTCGGAAGGAGTGGTGGTGGCAGCGCGAGGGAGGGGAAGGGAGAGAGGAGGGCGTGGGGGAGGCCATGGATGGGGGGAGCTCCATCGGAGGGAGGTGGCGCCGCGATCTGGAAGGGAGGAGGTGGCGGCTGCGATCCGATCTGGAAGGGATGAGCGCGGATCCGACCGCGGCCGTGGGAGATAAGGGGAGGGGAGGGGAATCGCCGCGGCGCTTCCCACCGACGAGATCGAGGGAAGGATCGGTGGAGCTGGCGGGAAGGAAGGGGACGGGATCGAGAGGAGCTAGGGTTTGCGCTGGTGAGGAAGGGGACGGAATCAAGAGGAGCGAGGGAAAGAAAGGAGGCAGGGGGGTGGATGGAAATTGACCCGGAGGACATAGCTAGGGTTTCGGGGTTGGTGTGGATGGGTCAAGGACAGCCATTGGATCCCCGAGCATCCGACGGTGTTGGATGCATGATCCGCGTGATATGTCCACGGACCAATCAGAATGCAGTACGATTTTATGACCATCTAAATTGGTCGTAGTTGACTTAAAATAATGTGTTAAAATTATTTAAGCTACTTTATGATCTGAGAAATTCTAAAACAAATGGAAAACCTTCTCATTCTGTCACCAAAATTTGAACAAGTTTTCAGAAAAAATAACAACATGGAATAAGATAAATATGTTTAAAAAGGTGTCGTCGGAAATGAGTTTTTTACAAAAAAACATTTTCCCTTTTTCGAGTGCCCAAAATGGGTTTTTTTGTGAAGGACCTACAATATATTTATTGCAAAATTGGACCGAATCATTTTTATAAAATACTAGGCCATATTTAATGCACATTTGACAAAATGGTTGGGTGTAAAAATTTTTGATCCACCTCCGGTAAAAAAGACAAATTTCCGCTGATCCGGTTGGAAGCGGGTCAAACTTGAACTGCAGCTGCCTCATAGTTTGCTATTTATTTTTTTCAAAAATCATTTCTAGGTACATAAGTATCTATTTAATCAGAGAAACACCAAAAAAATTCCAAGATTCAACCACTAGCTAGGAATGGTCATTCCCGCCGTTTTGACCGCATTTTGAAACGGGTATAAAAAATAATTCAAAAAAAATCAAAAAATTGGGAAACCTTCGCATTGTGTCATCATATGTGGCCAAGTTCCTAGGAAAAATAACAAACTTGTAATACGGCAATTATTTTAAAAAAGTGTTCTCAGAAACGAGCTATCATTGTGGAGATCAATGGCTTTCAAGCCAAATGATCAATCTTATGGCCACATTCATGGCATAGTTTGTTCAAATGATCTCATATTGTGCACAAGGGTGCATATTGGAATGGCAAACAATGTTGCCTAAGGAAGTTTTCATTTTCGTTGGACGAAAAAACCATTTTCCATTTTTCGAGTGCCCGAAAGGAGGTTTTTTTGTGAAGGAACTACCAAATAATTGTTGCAAAATTGGACCGAATCATTTTTATAAAATACTAGGCCATATTTAATGCACAATTGACAAAATGGTTGGGTGTAAAATTTTTGATCCACCTCTGTGAAAAAGGCAAATTTCCGCCGATTCAGCTGGAAGCGGGTCAAATTTGAACTGCAGCTGCCTCATAGTTTGCTTTTTTTTTCCAAAAATCATTTCTAGGTACATAAGTATCTATTTAATCATAGAGAAACACCAAAAAAATTCCAAGATTCAACCACTAGCTAGGAACGGTCATTCCCGCCGTTTTGACCGCATTTTGAAACGGGATAAAAAATTCAAAAAAAATCAAAAAATTGGGAAACCTTCGCATTGTGTCATCATATGTGGCCAAGTTCCTAGGAAAAATAACAAACTTGTAATACGGCAATTATTTTAAAAAAGTGTTCTCAGAAACGAGCTATCATGTGTGGAGATCAATGGCTTTCAAGCCAAATGATCAATCTTATGGCCACATTCATGGCATAGTTTGTTCAAATGATCTCATATTGTGCACAAGGGTGCATATTGGAATGGCAAACAATGTTGCCTAAGGAAGTTTTCATTTTCGTTGGACGAAAAAACCATTTTCCATTTTTTCGAGTGCCGAAAGGAGGTTTTTTTGTGAAGGAACTACCAAATAATTGTTGCAAAATTGGACCGAATCATTTTTATAAAATACTAGGCCATATTTAATGCACAATTGACAAAATGGTTGGGTGTAATTTTTGATCCACCTCTCGTGAAAAAGGCAAATTTCCGCCGATTCAGCTGGAAGCGGGTCAAATTTGAACTGCATCTGCCTCATAGTTTGCTATTTATTTTTTCAAAAATCATTTCTAGGTACATAAGTATCTATTTAATAAGAGAAACACCAAAAAAATTCCAAGATTCAACCACTAGCTAGGAACGGTCATTCCCGCCGTTTTGACCGCATTTTGAAACAGGTATAAAAAATTCAAAAAAATCAAAAAATTGGGAAACCTTCGCATTGTGTCATCATATGTGGCCAAGTTCCTAGGAAAAATAACAAACTTGTAATACGGCAATTATTTTAAAAAAGTGTTCTCAGAAACGAGCTATCATGTGTGGAGATCAATGGCTTTCAAGCCAAATGATCAATCTTATGGCCACATTCATGGCATAGTTTGTTCAAATGATCTCATATTGTGCACAAGGGTGCATATTGGAATGGCAAACAATGTTGCCTAAGGAAGTTTTCATTTTCGTTGGACGAAAAAACCATTTTCCATTTTTTCGAGTGCCCGAAAGGAGGTTTTTTTGTGAAGGAACTACCAAATAATTGTTGCAAAATTGGACCGAATCATTTTTATAAAATACTAGGCCATATTTAATGCACAATTGACAAAATGGTTGGGTGTAAAAAAATTTGATCCACCTCTCGTGAAAAAGGCAAATTTCCGCCGATTCAGCTGGAAGCGGGTCAAATTTGAACTGCAGCTGCCTCATAGTTTGCTATTTATTTTTTTCAAAAATCATTTCTAGGTACATAAGTATCTATTTAATCAGAGAAACACCAAAAAAATTCCAAGATTCAACCACTAGCTAGGAACGGTCATTTCCCGCCGTTTTGAACCGCATTTTGAAACGGGTATAAAAAATTCAAAAAATCAAAAAATTGGGAAACCTTCGCATTGTGTCATCATATGTGGCCAAGTTCCTAGGACAATAACAAACTTGTAATACGGCAATTATTTGAAAAAAGTGTTCTCAGAAACGAGCTATCATGTGTGGAGATCAATGGCTTTCAAGCCAAATGATCAATCTTATGGCCACATTCATGGCATAGTTTGTTCAAATGATCTCATATTGTGCACAAGGGTGCATATTGGAATGGCAAACAATGTTGCCTAAGGAAGTTTTCATTTTCGTTGGACGAAAAAACCATTTTCCATTTTTCGAGTGGCCAAAAGGAGGTTTTTTTGTGAAGGAACTACCAAATAATTGTTGCAAAATTGGACCGAATCATTTTTATAAAATACTAGGCCATATTTAATGCACAATTGACAAAATGGTTGGGTGTAAAATTTTTTGATCCACCTCTCGTGAAAAAGGCAAATTTCCGCCGATTCAGCTGGAAGCGGGTCAAATTTGAACTGCAGCTCCCTCATAGTTTGCTATTTTTTTTCAAAAATCATTTCTAGGTACATAAGTATCTATTTAATCAGAGAAACACCAAAAAAATTCCAAGATTCAACCACTAGCTAGGAACGGTCATTCCCGCGTTTTGACCGCATTTTGAAACGGGTAATAAAATTCAAAAAAAATCAAAAAATTGGGAAACCTTCGCATTGTGTCATCATATGTGGCCAAGTTCCTAGGAAAAATAACAAACTTGTAATACGGCAATTATTTTAAAAAAGTGTTCTTAGAAACGAGCTATCATGTGTGGAGATCAATGGCTTTCAAGCCAAATGATCAATCTTATGGCCACATTCATGGCATAGTTTGTTCAAATGATCTCATATTGTGCACAAGGGTGCATATTGGAATGGCAAACAATGTGCCTAAGGAAGTTTTCATTTTCGTTGGACGAAAAAACCATTTTCCATTTTTCGAGTGCCCGAAAGGAGGGTTTTTTGTGAAGGAACTACCAAATAATTGTTGCAAAATTGGACCAAATCATTTTTATAAAATACTAGGCCATATTTAATGCACAATTGACAAAATGGTTGGGTGTAAAATTTTTGATCCACCTCTCGTGAAAAAGACAAATTTCCGCCGATTCAGCTGGAAGCGGGTCAAATTTGAACTGCAGCTGCCTCATAGTTTGCTATTTATTTTTTCCAAAAATCATTTCTAGGTACATAAGTATCTATTTAATAAGAGAAACACCAAAAAAAATTCCAAGATTCAACCACTAGCTAGGAACGGTCATTCCCGCCGTTTTGACCGCATTTTGAAACGGGCATAAAAAATTCAAAAAAAATCAAAAAATTGGGAAACCTTCGCATTGTGTCATCATATGTGGCCAAGTTCCTAGGAAAAATAACAAACTTGTAATACGGCAATTATTTTAAAAAAGTGTTCTCAGAAACGAGCTATCATGTGTGGAGATCAATGGCTTTCAAGCCAAATGATCAATCTTATGGCCACATTCATGGCATAGTTTGTTCAAATGATCTCATATTGTGCACAAGGGTGCATATTGGAATGGCAAACAATGTTGCCTAAGGAAGTTTTCATTTTCGTTGGACGAAAAAACCATTTTCCATTTTTCGAGTGCCCGAAAGGAGAAAAAAATATGAATGTTGAAGCTGGGCTCAAAATAATGAATGGATTGAGCTGAAATTTTGTGGAGGATGGTTATTTGGGCATAGGAAAGCATTGTAGAAAATTGATACCATTTGGACATGCCAAAGTAGTACTTCCTTCACAATGCTCTTCTATGGACAGAAACTTGGGAAAACTAGTGAGAGAGATTGGATGAATGAAATGAGCTCAAAATTGGTGTAGGTAAGTTACTTAGGTATGGTCATGCGCTGGTCAATTTTCAGATCATTTGGGTAAGCCTAGCTAGTACTTACTTCACAAAGCTTCTCTCGAGGTAGAAACTTTGGAAATTTGCCGAGAAAGATTTACTAGGAAAATTGAGCTGAATATTATCATGTGGCAATGATTTGGGTATAGAAGAGTGCCCGAAAAGTTTGAGGGTAATAGGAGGGGTCTATATAACACTTGCTTTGCAACGTGCCAATTTGGCCATAAAATATAAATTGAACCTGGGCTCAGATAGATGATTTGACTGAGCTGCAATTTGGAGGAGGGTGATAATTTGGGCATATGAAGAAACTGTATAAATTTCATGTCATTTAGAGATATAAAAAAGGTACTTCCTTCACAATGCTTCTAGGTGGACAAAAACTTTGGAAATTTGCCGAGGAAGATTTGCTAGGCAAATGGAGCTGAATTTTGTCATGCGGTAATGATTTGGATAGGAAAGAGTGCCCAAAAATTCGTAGGGTAATCAAGAATATATAAATAGCACTTCCTTCATAAAGTGTTGTTGTGAATATAATAGGAAAATGAATATTGTTGAATTAGTTTTGAACTAGGCAAGGAAGGATTTTTACATATTTGATGAAGATATGACCAAAGAATTTATGAGATTTTTTGGGGAATTTTGGGAATGATAGAAATATAGGTTGCTTCACAACCTAGGGCAAAAACTGCCACATGGACATGACACATAGGCAAAACTGATGAGATGGCGCCTAGTCATCACAACCCACCACAATCTACAAGGTTATGACCATCTATATTGGTCATTAACAACTAGAAATAAGGCAGCGGACTAGCACTGTTTGCTTTGTGACCATTTCGTGTAAGGAAATTACGACCTTTCTGACCAAAATGGTCGCAATGGTTTAGGGTTTGAAGCCCCCTGAACAGCTTTTGACCAATTGGTCTAAAATGGTCATAAATTTATGACCAATTCTTCAAGGGTGATTGACAGAAGGTCATAAGTTGACATATTTCTTGTAGTGAACACACCAAATACAATGGTAATTTGTATATGTGCACTAGCTTGGCGAAGAGATGGTGATACAAGTGTAATATGGATAGTAGATATTGATTTTTGTAATAAGAACAATAAAAAAGCAAGGTAGCAATTGATAAAACAGAGCACAAACGGTATTGCAATGCTTGAAAATGAGGCCTAGGTTTTGTACTTTCGCTAGTGCAATCTCTCAATAATGCTAACATAATTGGATCATATAACCATCCCTCAACATGTGATGAAGAATCACTCCAAAGTTCCTATCTAGCGGAGAACATAAGAAGAAATCGTTTGTAGGGTACAAAACCACCTCGAAGCTATTCTTTCCGATCGATCTATCGAAGAGTTCGTACTAAAATAATACCAAATAATTTCACATTCATAATACTCAATCCAACACAAAGAACCTCAAAGAGTGCCTCAAGATTTCTACCGGAGAAACAAAGACAAGAACGTGCATCAAACCCTATGCGTAGATTACCGCAATGTCACCTCAGGAATCCGCAAGTTGAGTGCCAAAACATATATCAAGTGAATCAAAATAATACTCCATTGTCACCACGAGTATTCATATGCAAGAGCAATATCAAGTGCTCTCAAATCCATAAAAGTATTCAATCCGATAAAATGAAATCTCAAAGGGAAAACTCAATTCATCACATTAAGATAGAGAGGGAAAAACACCATATGATACAACTATATTAAAAAAATCCCGCGATACATCAAGATCATGACATCTCAAGAACACGAGAGAGAGAGAGAGGGAGAGAGAGAGAGAGATGAAACAAATAGCTACTGGTAGAAACCCTCAGTGCCGAGGGTGGACTACACCCTCCTCATCATGGTGGCCACCGGGATGATGGAGATTGCCACCGGTGATGACCCCCCCCCCCTCCGGCAGGGTGCTGGAACGTTGTCTAGATTGGTTTCTCGTGGCTATAGAGGCTTGCAGTGACGAAACTTCTAATCTAGGGTCTCCGCGAGGGTTTTTGGAATATTTGAGAATTTATAGGGTGAAGAGGCAGTGCGGGAGCCACCGAGGTGGGAAGAACCCACCAGGGCGCGCCTGGGGGCCCAGGCGCGCCCGTTCGATATTGATTTCCTGTGATGTAAAAAACAAGCAAAAAACAGCAACTAGCACTGGGCACTAGGTCAATACATGAAAGGATCGATATAGTTGACTAGAGGGGGTGAATAGGCAACTAAATTTTTTTAGCTTTTCTTTACCAAATTAAACTTTGCATCAAAGTAGGTTGTCTAGATATGTAACTAGGTGAGCAACCTATATGATGCAACAACAACAAGCAATAAGGAAGCAAAGGATACAACACAATAAAGCTTGCACAAGTAAAGGTGAGAGATAACCAAGAGTGGAGCCGGTGGAGACGAGGGTGTGTTACCGAAGTTCCTTTCCTTTAAGAGGAAGTACGTCTCCATTGGAGCGATGTGGAGGCACAATGCTCCCCAAGAAGCCACTAGGGCCACTGTATTCTCCTCACGCCCTCACACAATGCGAGATGCCATGATTCCACTATTGGTGCCCTTGGAGGCGGTGACCAAACCTTTAGAAACAAGGTTGGGGCAATCTCCACAATTTAATTGGAGGCTCCCAACGACACCATGAAGCTTCACCACAATGGAATATGGCTCCGCGGTGAACTCAACCGTCTAGGGTGCTCAAACACCCAAGAGTAACAAGATCCGCAAGGGATTAGTGGGGGAATCAAATTTCTCTTGGTGGAAGTGTATATCGGGGACTTCTCAACCAATCCCTAGAAAATAAACAAGTTTGATTGGCTACGGAGAGAGATCGGCCGAAAATGGAGCTTGGAAGGGAAGAGGTCAACTCTAGGAGGAAGAATACCCCCCTTTATATAGGGGAGCCGAAATCCAACTGTTTTCTGCCCAGCCTGCAGCTAAGCGGTACTACCGCTCCTAGGAGCGGTACTACTGCTTCGGCGGTACGGTACACCTGTTGGAAATATGCCCTAGAGGCAATAATAAATTTGTTATTATTATATTTCCTTGTTCATGATAATCCTTTATTATCCATGCTAGAATTGTATTGATAGGTAACTCAAATACATGTGTGGATACATAGACAACACCATGTCCCTAGTAAGCCTCTAGTTGACTAGCTCGTTGATCAATAGATGGTTACGGTTTCCTGACCATGGACATTGGATGTCGTTGATAACGGGATCATATCATTAGGAGAATGATGTGATGGACAAGACCCAATCCTAAGCATAGCACTAGATCATGTAGTTTGTATGCTAAAGCTTTTCTAATGTCAAGTATCATTTCCTTAGACCATGAGATTGTGCAACTCCCGGATACCGTAGGAGTGCTTTGGGTGTGCCAAACGTCACAACGTAACTGGGTGGCTATAAAGGTACACTACGGGTATCTCCGAAAGTGTCTGTTGGGTTGGCACGAATCAAGACTGGGATTTGTCACTCCGTGTGACGGAGAGGTATCTCTGGGCCCACCCGGTAGGACATCATCATAATGTGCACAATGTGATCAAGGAGTTGATCACGGGATGATGTGTTACGGAACGAGTAAAGAGACTTGCCGGTAATGAGATTGAACAAGGTATCGGGATACCGATGATCGAATCTCGGGCAAGTAGCGTACCGCTAGACAAAGCGAATTGTATACGGGATTGATTAAGTCCTTGACATCGTGGTTCATCCGATGAGATCATCGTGGAACATGTGGGATCCAACATGGGTATCCCGATCCCGCTGTTGGTTATTGACCGGAGAGTCATCTCGGTCATGTCTGCATGTCTCCCGAACCCGTAGGGTCTACACACTTATGGTTCGGTGACGCTAGGGTTATAGAGATATTAGTATGCGGTAACCCGAAAGTTGTTCGGAGTCCCGGATGAGATCCCGGACTTCACGAGGAGTTTCAGAATGGTCCGGAGGTAAAGAATTATATATAGGAAGTGCTATTTCGGCCATCGGGACAAGTTTCGGGGTCACCGGTATTGTACCGGGACCACCGGAAGGGTCCCGGGGGTCCACCGGGTGGGGCCACCTGCCCCGGGGGGGCACATGGGCTGTAGGGGGTTCGCCTTGGCCTATATGGGCCAAGGGCACCAGCCCCAAGAGGCCCATGCGCCAAGAGAAGAGGAAAAGGGAGAGTCCTAAAGGGGGAAGGCACCTCCGAGGTGCCTTGGGGAGGATGGACTCCTCCCCCCCTTGGCCGCACCCTTCCTTGGAGGAAGGGGCAAGGCTGCGCCCTCCCCCTCTCCCTTGGCCCTATATATAGTGGGGGGAAGGGAGGGCAACCATACCTAAGCCCTGGCGCCTCCCTCTCCCTCCCATGACACATCTCCCTCCTCCCGCAGCGCTTGGCGAAGCCCTGTTGGAATCCCGCTACTTCCACCACCACGTCGTCGTGCTGCTGGATCTCCATCAACCTCTCCTTTCCCCTTGCTGGATCAAGAAGGAGGAGACGTCGCTGCTCCGTACGTGTGTTGAACGCGGAGGTGCCGTCCGTTCGGCGCTAGGATCATCGGTGATTTGGATCACGACGAGTACGACTCCATCAACCCCGTTCTCTTGAACGCTTCCGCGCACGATCTACAAGGGTATGTAGATCCACTCCTCCCTCGTTGCTAGATGACTCCATAGATACATCTTGGTGACACATAGGAAAATTTTGAATTTATGCTACGTTCCCCATCAGTGGCATCATGAGCTAGGTCTATGCGTTGTTTCTATGCACGAGTAGAACACAAAGTAGTTGTGGGCGTTGATTTTGTTCAATATGCTTGCCGTTACTAGTCTTATCTTGATTCGATGGCATCGTGGGATGAAGCGGCCTGGACCGACCTTACACGTACTCTTACGTGAGACTGGTTCCACCGACTGACATGCACTAGTTGCATAAGGTGGCTAGCGGGTGTCTATCTCTCCCACTTTAGTCGGATCGGATTCGATGAAAAGGGTCCTTATGAAGGGTAAATAGCAATTGGCATATCACGTTGTGGTTTTGCGTAGGTAAGAAACGTTCTTGCTAGAAACCCATAGCAGCCACGTAAAACATGCAAACAACAATTAGAGGACGTCTAACTTGTTTTTGCAGGGTATGCTATGTGATGTGATATGGCCAAAAGGATGTGATGAATGATATATGTGATGTATTAGATTGATCATGTTCTTGTAATAGGAATCACGACTTGCATGTCGATGAGTATGACAACCGGCAGGAGCCATAGGAGTTGTCTTAATTTATTTATGACCTGCGTATCATCATAAACGTCATGTAATTACTTTACTTTATTGCTAACCGTTAGCTGTAGTAGTAGAAGTAATAGTTGACGAGGCAACTTCAAGAAGACACGATGATGGAGATCATGATGATGGAGATCATGGTGTCATGCCGGTGACGTTGATGATCATGGATCCCCGAAGATGGAGATCTAAAGGAGCAATATGATATTGGCCATATCATGTCACTATTTGATTGCATGTGATGTTTATCATGTTTTTGCATCTTGTTTACTTAGAACGACGGTAGTAAATAAGATGATCCCTCATAAAATTTCAAGAAAGTGTTCCCCCTAACTGTGCACCGTTGCGACAATTCGTTGTTTCGAAGCACCAAGTGATGATCGGGTGTTAGATTCTAACGTTCACATACAACGGGTGTAAGACAGATTTACACACGCGAAACACTTAGGTTGACTTGACGAGCCTAGCATGTGTACAGACATGGCCTCGGAACACAAGAGACCGAAAGGTCGAGCATGAGTCGTATGGTAGATACGATCAACATGAAGATGTTCACCGATGATGACTAGTCCGTCTCACATGATGATCGGACACGGCCTAGTTGACTCGGATCATGTAATCACTTAGATGACTAGAGGGATGTCTATCTGAGTGGGAGTTCATAAGATGAACTTAATTATCCTGAACATAGTCAAAAGGTCTTCGCAAATTATGTCGTAGCTCGCGCTTCAGTTCTACTGTTTAGTTATGTTCCTAGAGAAAATTTAGTTGAAAGTTGATAGTAGAAATTATGTGGACTAGGTCCGTAAACTAAGGATTGTCCTCATTGCTTCATAGAAGGCTTATGTCTTTAATGCACCGCTCAGTGTGCTGAACCTCGAACGTTGTCTATGGATGTTGCGAACATCTGACATACACATTTTGATAACTACGTGATAGTTCAGTTAAACGGCTTAGAGTTGAGGCACCGAAGACGTTTTGAAACGTCGCGAAACATATGAGATGTTTCGAGGGCTGAAATTGGAATTTCAGGCTTGTGCCCACGTCAAGAGGTATAAGACTTCCGACGATTTTCTTAGCCTACAAACTAAGGAGAAAAGCTCAATTATTGAGCTTGTGCTCAGATTGTCTGAGTACAACAATCATTTGAATCGAGTGGGAGTTGATCTTCCAGATGAGATAGTGATATTTCTCCGAAGTCATTACCACCAAGCTGCTAGAGCCTCGTGATGAACTATAATATATCAGGGACATATATGATGATCCTTGAGATATTCGCGGTGTTTGACACCACAAAAGTAGAAATCAAGAAGGAGCATCAATTGTTGATGGTTGGTGAAACCACTAGTTTCAAGAAGGGCAAGGGCAAGAAGGGATACTTCATGAAACGGCAATTCAGCTGCTGCTCTGGTGAAGAAACCCAAGGTTGAACCCAAACCTGAGACTAAGTGCTTCTGTAATAAGGGGAACATCCACTGGAGCAGAATTACCCTAGATACTTGGTAGATTAGAAGGCTGGCAAGGTCGATAGAAGTATATTGGATATACATTGTGTTGATGTGTACTTTACTAGTACTCCTAGTAGCACCAGGGTATTAGATACCGGTTCAGTTGCTAAGTGTTAGTAACTCGAAATGAAAGCTACGGAATAAACGGAGACTAGCTAAAGGCGAGATGACGATATGTGTTGGAAGTATTTCCAAGGTTGATCAAATATCGTACGCTCCCTCGACCATCGAGATTGGTATTAAAACCTAAATAATTGTTATTTGGTGTTTGCGTTGAGCATAGACAGGACTGGATTATGTCTATCGCAATACGGTTATTCATTTAAGGAGAATAATGGTTACTCTGTTTATTTGAATAATACCTTCAATGGTCTTGCACCTAAAATGAATGGTTCATTGAATCTTGATCATAGTGATACACATGTTCATGCCAAAATATATAAGATAGTAATGATAGTACCACCTACTTGTGGCACTGCCACGTAAGTCATATCGGTATAAAACGCATGAAGAAGCTCCATGTTGATGGATCTTTGGGCTCACTCGTTTTTGAAAAGTTTGAGACATGCGAACCATGTCTATTGGTGTATATGCATGAAGAAACTCCATGCAAATGGACCGTTTGAACTCACTTGATCTTGAATCACTTGAGACATGCAAATCATACCACATGGGCAAGATGACTGAAATCCTCGGTTTCAGTAAAATGGAACTAGAAAGCAACTTGTTGGAAGTAATACATTTTCATGTGTGCAGTCCAATGAGTGCTGAGGCATGTAGTGGATATCGTTATGTTCTTCCTTCACAGATGATTTGAGTAGATGTTGAGTATATTTACTTGATGAATCACGAGTCTGAATTATTGAAAGGTTCAGGTAATTTCAGGGTGAAGTTGAAAGATCGTCGTGACAAGAGGATAAAATATCTATGATATGATCATAGAGATGAATATCTGAATTACGAGTTTGGCACAGAATTAAGACATTGTGGAAATTGTTTCACAACTAATACAGCCTGGAACACCATAGTGTGATGGTGTGTCCGAACATCATAACTGCACCCTATTGGATATGATCCATACCATGATGTCTCTTATCGAATTACCACAATAGTTTATGGGTTAGGCATTAGAGACAACCGCATTCACTTTAAATAGGGCACCACGTAATTCTGATGATATGACACCGTATGAACTATGGTTTAGAGAAACCTAAGCTGTCATTTATTAAAAGTTTGGGGCTGCGACGCTTATGTGAAAAAAGTTTCAGGCTGATAAGCTCGAACCCAAAGCGGATAAATGCATCTTCATAGGACACCCAAAACAGTTGGGTATACCTCCTGTCTCTGATCCGAAAGCAATAAGGGATTGTTTCTAGAATCGGGTCCTTTCTCGAGGAAAAGTTGCTCTCGAAAGGATTGAGTGGGAGGATGGTGGAGACTTGATGAGGTTATTGAACCGTCTCTTCAACTAGTGTGTGGCAGGGCACGGGAAGTTGTTCCTGTGGCACCTACACCAATTGAAGTGGAAGCTTATGATAGTGATCATGAAACTTCGGATCAAGTCACTACCAAACCTCGTGGGATGACAAGGATGCGTACTACTTCAGAGTGGTACGTGATCCTGTCTTGGAAGTCATGTTGCTAGACAACAATGAATCTACGAGCTATGGAGAAGCGATGGTGGGCCCAGATTCCGATAAATGGCTCGAGGCCATAAAATCCGAGAGAGGATCCATGTATGAAAACAAAGTGTAGACTTTGGAAGAACTACTTGATGGTCGTAAGGCTGTTAAGTACATATGGATTTTAAAAGGAAGACGGACAATGATGGTAAGTATCACCATTAAGAAAGCTCGACTTGTCGTTAAGTTTTCCGACAAGTTCAAGGAGTTGACTACGATGAGACTTTCTCACTCGTAGCGATGCTAAGAGTCTGTTGGAATTATATTAGCGATTACTGCATTATTTATGAAATCTTGCAGATAGGATGTCAAAACATTGTTTCCTCGACGTTTTTTTTGAGGAAAGGTTGTATGTGATACAAACCGGAAGGTTTTGTCAATCCTGAAAGATGCTAATAAGTATGCAAAGCTCTAGCAATCCTTCTAAGGACTGGAGGAAGCATCTCGGAGTTGGAATGTATGCTTTGATGATGAGCAAAGATTTTGGGTGTATGCAAAGTTTATGAGAAACTTGTATTTCCAAAGAAGTGAGTGGGAGCACTATAGAATTTCTGATGAATATATGTTGTTGACATGTTGTTAATCAGAAATGGCGTAGAATTTCTGGAAAGCATATAGGGTTATTTGGAAAGTGTTTTTCAATGGAAATCCTGGATTAAGCTACTTGAACATTGAGCAAAACACTTAATAGTACTTTCAAATGAGCACATACCTTGACATGATCTTGAAGGTGTTCAAGATGGATCAGTAAAAGAAGGAGTTCTTGCCTGAGTTGTAAGGTATGAAGTTAAGACTTAAAGCTCGACCACGGCAAAATAGAGAGAAAGGACGAAGGTCGTCCCCTATGCTTAAGACGTAGGCTCTACAGTATGCTATGCTGTGTACCGCACCTGAAGTGTGCCTTGCCATGAGTCAGTCAAGGGGTACAAGAGTGATCCAAGAATGGATCACTGGACAGTGGTCAAAGTTATCCTTAGTAACTAGTGGACTAAGGAATTTTTCTCGATTATGGAGGTGGTAAAAGAGTTCGTCGTAAAGGGTTACGTCGATGCAAGCTTAACACCTATCCGGATAGCTCTAAGTAGAGATACCGGATACGTATAATGGAGCAACAATTTAGAATAGCTCCAAGTAGAACAGTTATTTGGAATAGCTCCAAATAGAACGTGGTAGCTACATCTAGGAGATGACATAGAGATTTGTAAAGCACACACGGATCTGAAAGGTTCAGACCCGTTGACTAAAACCTCTCTCACAAGCAACATGATCAAACCCAGAACTCATTGAGTGTTAATCACATAGTGATGTGAACTAGATTATTGACTCTAGTAAACTCTTGGGATGTTGGTCACATGGCGATGTGACCTGTGAGTGTTAATCACATGGCGGTGTGAACTAGATTATTGACTCTAGTGCAAGTGGGAGACTGTTGGAAATATGCCCTAGAGGCAATAATGAATTGGTTATTATTATATTTCCTTGTTCATGATAATCATTTATTATCCATGCTGGAATTGTATTGATAGGAAACTCAGATACATGTGTGGATACATAGACAACACCATGTCCCTAGTAAGCCTCTAGTTGACTAGCTCGTTGATCAATAGATGGTTACGGTTTCCTGACCATGGACATTGGATGTCGTTGATAACGGGATCACATCATTAGGAGAATGATGTGATGGACAAGACCCAATCCTAAGCATAGCACTAGATCGTGTAGTTCGTATGGTAAAGCTTTTCTAATGTCAAGTATCATTTCCTTAGACCATGAGATTGTGCAACTCCCGGATACCGTAGGAGTGCTTTGGGTGTGCCAAACGTCACAACGTAACTGGGTGGCTATAAAGGTACACTACGGGTATCTCCGAAAGTGTCTGTTGGGTTGGCACGAATCGAGACTGGGATTTGTCACTCCGTTTGACGGAGAGGTATCTCTGGGCCCACTCGGTAGGACATCATCATAATGTGCACAATGTGATCAAGGAGTTGATCACGGGATGATGTGTTACGGAACGAGTAAGAGACTTGCCGGTAACGAGATTGAACAAGGTATCGGGATACCGACGATCGAATCTCGGGCAAGTATCGTACCGCTAGACAAAGGGAATTGTATACGGGATTGATTAAGTCCTTGACATCGTGGTTCATCCGATGAGATCATCGTGGAACATGTGGGAGCCAACATGGGTATCCAGATCCCGCTGTTGGTTATTGACCGGAGAGTCATCTCGGTCATGTCTGCATGTCTCCCGAACCCGTAGGGTCTACACACTTAAGGTTCGGTGATGCTAGGGTTATAGAGATATTAGTATGCGGTAACCCGAAAGCTGTTCGGAGTCCCGGATGAGATCCCGGACGTCACGAGGATTTCCGAAATGGTTCGGAGGTAAAGAATTATATATAGGAAGTGCTATTTCGGCCATCGGGACAAGTTTCGGGTCACCGGTATTGTACCGGGACCACCGGAAGGGTCCCGGGGGTCCACCGGGTGGGGCCACCTGCCCCGGGGGGGCACATGGGCTGTAGGGGGTGCGCCTTGGCCTATATGGGCCAAGGGCACCAGCCCCAAGAGGCCCATACGCCAAGAGAAGAGGAAAAGGGAGAGTCCTAAAGGGGGAAGGCACCTCCGAGGTGCCTTGGGGAGGATGGACTCCTCCCCCCCTTGGCCGCACCCTTCCTTGGAGGAAGAGGCAAGGCTGCACCCTCCCCCTCTCCCTTGGCCCTATATATAGTGGGGGGAAGGGAGGGCAACCATACCTAAGCCCTGGCGCCTCCCTCTCCCTCCCATGACACATCTCCCTCCTCCCGCAGCGCTTGGCGAAGCCCTGTTGGAATCCCGCTACTTCCACCACCACGTCGTCGTGCTGCTAGATCTCCATCAACCTCTCCTTTCCCCTTGCTGGATCAAGAAGGAGGAGACGTCGCTGCTCCGTACGTGTGTTGAACGCGGAGGTGCCGTCCGTTCGGCGCTAGGATCATCGATGATTTGGATCACGACGAGTACGACTCCATCAACCCCGTTCTCTTGAACGCTTCCGCGCGCGCGATCTACAAGGGTATGTAGATCCACTCCTCCCTCGTTGCTAGATGACTCCATAGATACATCTTGGTGACACGTAGGAAAATTTTGAATTTATGCTACGTTCCCCATCAACACCTCCACACAGGACTAAGACTACACAGAGTGTATCTATGGTAGTGCCGCTGGAGCGGTACTACCGCTGACCCGGGCGGTACTTCCGCCTTGGGTCTTAGTCCTGGAGAGGCAGCGGTAGTAGAGGGTGCCAGGGGCGGCAGTACCGTGCCAACGGTACTGCCGTACTAGTGCCGCTCTACTACCGCTTGAGGCAAAGCGGGAACAGAACCTTGCACATAAGAAAACCCCGCAAGCGATAGTGGAGACGGTAGTACGGGCTGTAGTACTGTCGAAGCAGTATTACCGCAGTACTACCGCCCTACTACCGTGAGTTACAAACAGACAACCGAAAGTTGCACGCTCAGGGAAGCCCTAAGCGGTACTACCACAAAAGTACCAGCGGTACTACCATATGCATAGGCGGTACTACCGCTGGCAAGATGTTGAAAACACCACAGAAAACATAGGAAAGGCTCCGGAGATGGGAAGGAGGTTGTGGGTGCATATGGGGCTGTGTACGTGTTGATTCCACCCATACCTTTCCGAAGAAGACCCCCTCTTAATAGTACGGCTTTCCTACGACTCAAATCGACCGAAAAGAAACGTAGAAAAACTGTCGTCTTCGAAAGGCTCCGAGGGGCGTCGAATCGTCTAGTGCCTAGCCATGAGATATATGAAATGCTCAATGCACACGATTAGTCCGCAAATGCGTTGTCATCAATCACCAAAACCACTTAGGGAGAAATATGCTCTTACAATCTCCCCCTTTTTTGTGGATTGGTCACAATACGAGATTTGCACAAAGAGATATATAAAGAGCATTAGCAAACCCAAGAACCTATAAAATATAGACAGGCTCCCCCTAGATGTGTGCATTCAATAGATGTGCTTTGGACTGCACAACACACATACTAGGATCAACACTCCCCCTATATTTTATAGACCGAGCAATCCTTGGAATGATATAAGAGACACTTAAGCAAGGAAACTAATAAGACAAAAGATCATACATTCACACACATAGACACATAATAAGATTAACCAGGGTAGCATATGTCTTACACCATATGAAATAGTCTCACAACAAACCAAAGCAGACGAAGGAAAATAGTTCACAGGCAGAAACACAGAAGCAACAAGAACCAAGCTTGTGACTCAACAACACCCTGCATAAAGACAAATCCCCGGTCCTAAACCTCTCCCCCTTTGGCATCGAGACACCAAAAGGGGTAGAGAAAGACCTAACGCAACTCCAGATGGCATTAGTCTCCTCCCATGGACTCGCCAGGCTCCTCCTCAGAATCAGACCCACCAGTCTCCTCCTCGATCTCCTGATCCTGAGCTGGAGCAAAAGTAGCATCATTGGACTCATCCGAGTCCATCCAGTGAGAGTGCGAAGAGATCCACTTGTCCTCCAGAGAGATACAGTCCTCAGAGCCATCCTGAACTGGTATCTCAAGCTTCCTCCTGAATGCCTTCCTCTCCTGACGAGCCCTCTTGGCTCCACATGTGCCAAGTACATCTTGTGCTGAACATTGGTCTGAAGGAAGAAGAGCTTCTTCACCTTATGCTTGAGCTTGGCCGCCCAACCTGACTGACCAGAAGAATGCACTGTGCCGGGAGCAGGACCACCATCATCACCCTGATCCTCTCCAGAAGCAGAATACACAGCCGCCTCAGGACGAGTAGTAGAGGCCCAAAGCTCCTTCTGACGCAAGTTAACAATGTCATGAGGAGTCATGTGTCCGGTCTCAAGAGACACACCAGGGAAAGTGGAGTTCTAGGTTGTCTGAATCAGCTTGAAGATGAAAGGAGCATAAATTGGGCAGTGATCTCCATGGGTAGCACAAACTAGATCCTTCCACATGACATGAGAGACATCCAAGACTGTATTTGTGCCCTTCTCAGAGTGGCACAACAGGAGCATATCCACAAGGTGGCTGATGACCCACAAGTATAGGGGATCTATCGTAGTCCTTTCGATAAGTAAGAGTGTCGAACCCAACGAGGAGCAGAAGGAAATGGCAAGCGGGTTTCAGTAAGGTATCCTTTGCAAGCACTGAAATTATTGGTAACAGATAGTTTTGTAATAAGGTAATTTGTAACGGCTAACAAGTAACAAAAGTAAACAAGGTGCAGCAAGGTGGCCCAATCCTTTTTGTAGCAAAGGAAAGCCTGGACAAACTCTTATATAAAGGAAAACGCTCTCGAGGATGCTACCTCTTGAGCACTGCGTTGATTTTTCCCTTCAAGAGGAAAGGGTGATGCAGTAAAGCAGCGTAAGTATTTCCCTCAGTTTTTGAGAACTAAGGTATCAATCCAGTAGGAGACCACGCGCGAGTCACCTCGTACCTACACACACAAATAAGAACCTCACAACCAACGCGATAAAGGGGTTGTCAATCCCTTCACGACCACTTGCAAGAGTGAGATCTGATAGAGATGATAATAATAAGATAAATATTTTTGGTATTTTTATGATATAGATTGAAATTAAAGATTGCAAAATAAGTAGATTGGAAACTTGTATGATGGAGAATAGACCCTGGGGCCATAGGTTTCACTAGTGGCTTCTCTCAAGATAGCATAAGTATTACGGTGGGTGAACGAATTACTATCGAGCAATTGATAGAAAAGCGAATAATTATGAGAATATCTAGGCATGATCATGTATATAGGCATCACATCCATGAAAAGTAGATCGAGACGATTCTGCATCTACTACTATTACTCCACACATCAACCGCTATCCAGCATGCATCTAGAGTATTAAGTTCATAAGAACAGAGTAACGCCTTAAGCAAGATGACATGATGTAGAGGGATAAACTCATGCAATATGATGTAAACCCCATCTTGTTATCCTCGATGGAAATAATAGAATACGTGTCATTTCCCTTTCTGTCACTGGGATCGAGCACCGCAAGATTGAACCCAAAGCTAAGCACTTCTCCCATTGCAAGAAAGATCAATCTAGTAGGACAAACCAAACTGATAATTCGAAGAGACTTGCAAATATAAACCAATCATACATAAAAGAATCCAGAGGAGATTTAAATATTGTTCATAGATAAACTTGATCATAAATCCACAACTCATCGGATCTCGACAAACACACCGCAAAAGAAGATTACATCGAATAGATCTCCAAGAGAACCGAGGATAACTTTGTATTGAGATACAAAGAGAGAGAAGAAGCCATCTAGCTACTAGGTATGGACCCGAAGGTCCGAAGTAAACTACTCACACATCACCGGAAGGGCCATGGAGTTGATGTAGAGGCCCTCCGTGATCAATGCCCCCTCCGGCGGAGCTCCGAAAAAGGCCCCAAGATGGGATCTCTTGGGTACAGAAGGTTGCAGCAGTGGAAATAGGGTTTCGTGGTGCTCCTGGATGTTTGGGGGGTATATGGATATATATATATATATATAGGTGGAAGAAGCACATCGGTGGAGCAACGAGGGGCCCACGAGGGTGGAGGGCGCGCCCAGGGGGGTGGGCGCGCCCCCCTGCCTCGTGGCCGCCTCGTTGATTGCTTGACGTCCACTCCAAGTCTCCTAGATCACGTTTGTTCCAAAAATAACGCTCTCGAAAGGTTTCATTCCATTTGGACTCCATTTCGTATTCCTTTTCGGTGAAACTCTAAAATAGGCAAAAAACAGCAATTTGGGTTAGGCCTCCGGTTAATAGGTTAGTCCCAAAAATATAATAAAAGTGTAAAAATAAGCCCATTAACATCCAAAATAGATAATATAATAGCATGGAGCAATCAAAAATTATAGATACGTTGGAGACGTATCAAGCATCCCCAAGCTTAATTCCTGCTCGTCCTCGAGTAGGTAAATGATAAAAAAGAATTTTTGATGTGGAATGCTTCCTAACATATTTCTCAATGTAATTTTTATTTATTGTGGCATGAATGTTCATATCCGAAAGATTCAAAATAAAAGTTTAATATTGACATAGAAATAATAATACTTCAAGAATACTAACTAAGCAATCATGTCTTCTCAAACTAACATGGCTAAAGAAAGTTATCCCTACAAAATCATATAGTCTTGTTATGCTCTATCTTCATCACACAGAATATTAAATCATGCACAACCCCGATGACAAGTCAAGCAATTGTTTCATACTTTTGATATTCTCATACTTTTTCAATCTTCACGCAATATATGAGCGTGAGCCATGGATATAGCACTATGGTGGAATAGAATGGTGGTTGTGGAGAAGACAAAAAGGAGAAGATAGTCTCACATCATCTAGGTGTATCAACGGGCTATGGAGATGCCCATTAATAGATATCAATGTGAGTGAGTAGGGATTGCCATGCAACAGATGCACTAGAGCTATAAGTGTATGAAAGCTCAACAAAAGAAACTAAGTGGGTGTGCATCCAACTTGCTTGCTCACGAAGACCTAGGGAAATTTTTGGAAGCCCATCATTGGAATATACAAGCCAAGTTCTATTATATAAAATTCCCACTAGTTTATGAAAGTGACAACATAGGAGACTCTCTATCATGAAGATCATGGTGCTACTTTGAAGCACAAGTGTGGAAAAAGGATAGTAACCTTGTCCCTTCTCTCATTTTTTTATTTGGGCCTTCTTTCCTCTTTTTTCTTTTGGCATCTTTCCTTTTTTTCATCCGGAGTCTCATCCCGGCTTGTGGGGGAATCATAGTCTCCATCATCCTTTCCTCACTGGGAGAATGCTCTAATAATGATGATCATCACACTTCTTTTTACTTACAATTCAAGAATTACAACTCAATACTTGGAACAAAATATGACTCTATGTGAATGCCTCCGGCGGTGTACCGGGATATGCAATGAATCAAGAGTGACATGTATGATAGAATTATGAGCGGTGGCTTTTCCACAAATACGATGTCAACTACATGATCATGCAAAGCAATATGACAATGATGAAGCGTGTCATAACATCGGAACGGTGGAAAGTTGCATGGCAATATATCTCGGAATGGCTATGGGAATGCCATAATAGGTTGGTATGGTGGCTGTTTTGAGGAAGGTATATGGTGGGTTTATGGTACCGGCGAAAGTTGCACGGTACTAGAGAGGCTAGAAAATGTGGAAGGGTGAGGGTGCGTATAACCCATGGACTCAACATTAGTCATAAAGAACTCACATACTTATTGCAAAAATTTATTAGTTATCGAAACAAAGTACTACGCGTATGCTCCTAGGGGGATAGATTGGTAGGAAAAGACCATCGCTCGTCCCCGACCGCCACTCATAAGGAAGGCAATCAATAAATAAATCATGCTCCGACTTCATCACATAACGGCTCACCATACGTGCATGCTACGGGAATCACAAACTTCAACACAAGTATTTCTCAAATTCACAACTACTCAACTAGCATGACTCTAATATCACCATCTCCATATCTCAAAACAATCATCAAGTATCAAACTTCTCTTAGTATTAAATGCACTTATATGAATTTTTTTATTATTGCCATGTTGTTCTAAAGGACTCTCAAAATAATATAAGTGAAGCACAAGAGATCAATTATTTATATAAAATAAAACCACCACCGTGCTCTAAAAGATATAAGTGAAGCACTAGAGCAAAAACTATATAGCTCAAAAGATATAAGTGAAGCACATAGAGTATTCTAATAAATTCCAATTCATGTGTCTCTCTCTCAAAAGGTGTATACAGCAAGGATGATTGTGGTAAACTAAAAAGCAAAGACTCCAAGCAAAACACATATCATGTGGCGAATAAAAATATAGCTCCAAGTAAAGTTACCGATGAACGAAGACAAAAGATTGGATGCCTTCCGGGGCATCCCCAAGCTTAGACTTTTTGTGTCCTTGTATTTTACCTTGGGGTGCCATGAGCATCCCCAAGCTTAGGATATTTCCATAATCCTTCAAATCTTTACCCAAAACTTGAAAACTTCACAACACAAAACTTAACAGAAAAATCTCGTGAGCTCCGTTAGCGAAAGAAAACAAAACACCACTTCAAGGTACTGTAATGAACTCATTCTTTATTTATATTGGTGTTAAAAATACTTTATTCCAACTTATCTATGGTTTACAAACTCTTTTACTAGCCATAGATTCATAAAAATAAGCAAGCAACACACGAAAAACAGAATCTGTCAAAAACAGAACAGTCTGTAGTAATCTGTAACTAACGCAAACTTCTGGAACTCCAAAAATTCTAAAATAAATTGCTGGACGTGAGGAATTTATCTATTAATCATCTTAGAAATGAATTAACTAAATATCACTCTCCAATAAAAAATGGCAGCAATTCTCGTGAGCTCTAAAGTTTCTGTTTTTTACAGCAAGATCAACAAGACTTTCCCCAAGTCTTCCCAACGGTTCTACTTGGCACAAACACTAATTAAACACAAAAAACACGACCAAAACAGAGGCTAGATAAATTATTTATTTATTACTAAACAGGAGCAAAAAGTAAGGAATAAAAATAAAATTGGGTTGCCTCCCAACAAGCGCTATCGTTTAACGCCCCTAGCTAGGCATAAAAGCGAAGATAGATCTAGGTATTGCCATTTTTGGTAGGCAATTCTTCAATAAGACACCTATAACTCTTAGGGGTTTCTTTCTTTTTATTAATTATCAAACTCCTAGGCACGAAATCAAGAAAATCATTTGTAGCAAAAGGTTCCTTAAGGATAGTGAGAAAGTTGGGGTGAACACTTATGGATTTAAGATCCGCACTTCCCTTACTAGAGGATTCACCCTTATTTTTAGGAACATGCATCAATTTGGCAATCTTAGCATTAGGAGGAGTATTTTTCATAGAAGAAAAGGCAGACCCTAGGTTGGTAATAATATCCTCAATTTTATCAATTCTAATGGAATCTTGATCTATCTTTTCATTAACCATAGGTTCCTTTTCTTTAAAAAATTTAAGAGCAACTCCTACCTTAGATCCGTATTGGGTAATTTGGTTATGGATCTTTCTATCCAAATTTTCAATCAACTCTACGGTGGCAACTTTATTTTCAATAATTTCTAGGCATTGCATCACATGTTCCAAAGTTAAGATAGTTCCATTAATCAAAAGAGGTGGGGGCCAAACAAATCTATCATAGCATTATAAGAATCAAAAGTATGGCTTCCCAAGAAATTCCCTCTGGTAATGGTATCAAGAATATATCTATTTGTAAGGAGTGATGCCTACATAAAAATTGCGAAGAAGAACGGAAGTAGATTGCTTCCTAGTAGATCTCTTTTGCGCATTGCAAATTCTGTACCAAGCATCTATTAGATTTTCTCCCTTCCTTTTTTTTTAAATTAAGAACTTCATTCTCGGAAGACGGTGTGGCTGAAGATGCAGAAAACACATAATGTTAAGAATGACACATCTCTCTGATCTGAAGAAATACCCTAAGAGATCAACAGCAAGGTACAAGAATGGTCACATGTCTATTGACCGAAGACTAAATTGGGGTCACATGATTTTATTTTATTTTGGTACTGTCCGATCTATACCGGATAGCTTGATGGCCATCTTGTGCCTCCCGGCTGACACTGTTCGGAATCTTCCCCGAAGAGCCAGCGACCACCGGCTGAGAAGCCTGCCTCCGCTGTCCATGGCCCTGACCAAAACCCTGCTCCCCACCCCACCGCACTACGGTGGTTGCGCCGCCCCCGGGCCATTCCACAAAGACTCGCCGTCATCCAGATCCGGTGGCAGCAGTACCTTCAACCGATGCAACTCTAAGATAGCCATCTAAGCACTGCTTCCATGGCGAACTTGTGCCCCCGCACCCTTACGTTAGACACCAGCCAACCAGCAGCCTAGGAGCTCCGTCGGCTCGAGGGGTGCTACTTCCTATTGGGAATCGATTGGCCCAGAATAAAAATTCAGACAACTGACGCCTAAATAAAGTGATTTGAGATGAGGATGCGACCTATCTAGCGGCCCGATAAAGTAGGCAGCTCCAGCTGCCTAGTCGGTGAGGCCGGCGCGGTTGCGGTGGCTACCGGCGGCAGGGAAGCAGAGATGTCGCGATGGTCGGCGGCTATGGGGAAGCAGCGTCGGGGCTCTGGACGGGTACAAAGTTGGAGCTGCTCCGGCGCCATGAACAACGGCAGGGGTGAATCGGCTCCGGTACGGTTCACGCGGTCATCGTCGAGGTAGCTCTGGCAGCATGAAGTAAGAGGCACACGACCCAGTGCACAACGGAAAATGGACAGCGCCTCCAGGATTAGAAAGGAGGGCGGCTGTGAATTTGGTGCGGTAGGGGGTGCCATGGAGGAGGGGCTGAGGTTTCGCGGCTTAGGAGAAGGGAGCTTCCGGGGAGAAGGTGATTTGGCGCCCACGAGGTATGAATGGGGAATTGGGAGGGGGGCCATGTCTTACGAACACATTTGTCTGGAATGTGGGGGGAGTTATAGTTCTACCCCTGCCTTTAGGCTTCTCAGCTTGGGTCTGTGTATTGAGGGTCCGGGATAGTAGAGTAACTTTGCGTCTCCCAAATAGTGGGTGCGAGCAATTTTAGTCGAGGATGGCGTGTGTTGAAATATAGTGGGCGCGAGCGATTTCGGGCGAGGAGAGCGTGTTTATAAATAGTGAGCGCGAGCGATTTCGGGCAAGGAGAGCGTGCTTATAAATAGTGGGCGCGAGCTATTTCGGGTGAGGAGAGGGTGTTTCTCCAACCATGGTTTATGAATTATTCGGCACATGTCATTTCGGCCGAGGAGAAGGCGCGCTTGGATGAAGTTACGAACCTACCCTCGATGTACAACGGGCCAATTGATGCGTGTCCCACATAGGCCGGTAATTTCGCGTCTCCCATTTATTTGCTCGAGCGAATTCCACCAAGCAGAGGGTGTTTAACGGTTCGTTCAAATTTTGGGAAAACGAGCATCCACGTCTACCTTACCAAATCGATTCGAATCAAATTCTGAAATATTAGCTTGCCAATTATTTTTTAGATGGAGAGATGATGCTCAGGAGTAATGTGTTTTTACATGCTCGTTGCTAGCGATTTACTATATGACAAATAGTTGACCCACTCAAAAACGGGAATCAAACCCAAAATGAAATATCTCGATTCAATGAAATAGCTCGTTCACCAGGTCAAAATAGTGAACTAAATCCAAGATTGAACACCTCAATCGAGTAGCATGTTGTACAGTATTATAGTACTCCATGAACATGTTGAAAGTCAAATTGATGAACTTGTTTGATATACGCATAGCTCTGTTCATGTGTGGATTGCAGACAACATGTTCTCCAATTTAAATATTTGAATGCAAATTTATATCAAATCAGTCTTTGATGAATAAAACGCGACCTCCCCCTCTCCCGGACTCCTGCTCTCTCTCTCTCTCGCTGACAATCTTCAATTATGTCGCACGCATCCAACACACAAACCTTGTTGGTCCCCCTCCCTCTCTATCCGTCTCTCTCTCTCTCTCTCTCTCTCTCTTTGTGTGTGTGGGGGTGGGGGGGGTCTTTCTAGTTCGCATGCATATATACTCCATCTATAGGTCTCTCTCACACACTATGTATGGTTCTCTAGTCCAAGCTAAATATCTTGGGTGCACTCATCGTACGCACACAAATTCCTTGGCTTGTTGCCCGTAAATCTCTCACGCACCACTCTGTCATCTCGGAGCTCTTCCCTCTCTCTCTCTCTCTCAAACTCTCCATCTACCTGGGTCACACATACACATGCATATCTCACTCGCACTCGATAGACCCATCTAAAACTCTAGCTCTCTCCCTCGTTCTCTCTCCATCTCACACGCACACACACACACAATCTCATGCCTAGCCAAGTATGATGGTCTCTCACTCAAATGTAGGCACACATAATCCCCCCCTATATGTATATGACTAGCTATTCTTAGTCTCCATCACAAACATGTGCATGGTCTATCTCGATTTCTCTCGGGGCATCTTTCTATCGCACATGCACCTCCCTTGATCTCCCACCCATATAGTCCCCTCACGATCTTGAGGGGATCTCTCTATCACAAACACACCCTCTCTCCCTCCCCATGCGTCCATGTTCTCCATGTGTCCCTCTTGACCTTTGTTCCTTGTTTGCCAGACCTCTATTGGACATGTGCTATAGGGGTGTCTCTCTCCATTGCAAACAATCACGCACTAGCTATCTTCATGTATCTCCTCACCTCGCTTTTCTATCTCGGAGATGCATGCATGATATGTTTGCATAAGAAACGAAAAAACACACAGTCTCTCTAATTTATCGTTTGTTGTCTCTCTTTCACACACATACTCTTTTTGCACACTCACTCATTCTCCTTCACACGCACTTGATCTTTCTCGACTTAGGCACTCTCTTCAGTCCATAGCATATAGATTTATTGAAAAGTCGCACATCACAAAGTTTGACCATGTACATGGAGAAAAACATTTACATCTAGAACGGGAAACATATACCATTAGATTCATCATGAGATGTAGTTTCGTATGATGTATCTTTGGTATAGTAGATATAAATAACATTTGCGTAAACCTGATCAAAGTTTCCAACGTTCGACTTCTAAAAAATTTACATGCACTGCATTCTGGAGCGGATGGAATATCTCTTTCCCCGTCTTAGCTATCTAACGCACCACTCAGCCTTATCGGGGCTCCTCTATCTCTCTCAAACTTTATATCTCCCTGGTTCACCCATACACATGTCTCCCTCGCGCTACATATAGCCCCATCCAACACTCTCCGCCCTTGTTCTCTCTCTATGTGACACGCACCCCCTAAGTACCGTAATCCCTCACTCCATCATAGGCGCACACACTCCCCCCTAAGTATGATTATCTCTCACTGGCCATCAGGAACACACGTATTGTTTCCTTCCATCCATATGTCTATCTCAAGATCTCTCGGGGTATCTTCTATCGCGCACACACCTTGTCACTCGATCTCCCACCCATGTAGTCCCATCACGATCTCCAGGGGATCTCTCTATGACAAACATACACTCTCTCCTCCCCATGTCTACATTTTCTTCGTACGTCTCTCTCGACCTCTCTCCCTTGTTTGTCAGACCCCTCTTGGCCACGTGCTAGGGGTCTTTCTCTCTCGGTTGCAAACAACCACACACTATCTCCTCACCTTGCTTCCATTGTCTAAGATGCATGTGTGATATGTTTGCATAAGACACACACGCCTTTTCTCTACTTTTATCGTGTGTTATCCATGTATCTTTCACACACGCACACACACTTTTTTCACTCACTCTTTCTATTTCTCTCTCTCTCTCTGGTTAGGGACTCTCTCACGTCCATAAGCATATGGATGTTTTGAAAAGTCAAACCTCAAAAAAGTTTGACCAGGTATATGTGGAGAAAAACATTTACATCTGGAATGATCATTAGATTCATCACAACATGTACTTACTTCATACTATCATTTATCTTTGGTATTGTAGATATAAGTAATTTCTTTATAAACTTGGTCAAAGTTTCAAAAGTTTGACTTTAAAAAAATGTTGGCACTACATTATCGAACAAAGGGAGTAGCTCTTTCTCTCTCTGCTATCTCTCACGGGCCTCCCCTCTCACTCGAACTCTCTGTACCGACGAATTATATGCTCACTGTGTTAGCATATAGCTCCATATATTGTTTAGTTGACCAGTCAACCAGTCCGCATGCTGCCTTGTTAGCTCATGTTCTCTATCTTCGTGTGTTGGCCCATGTGGCAGTTGGTGCAAATAAGTAAACTAGAGGCCCATCTGACACGCGGTGAAGTAAACGAAGTTGAAACCACTCGGGGTAGCACCCCGTACGCTAGTAAATTGAGTGAGCATTGAGGACACACTTCTTCCGCGTGAAGGACGCACTCGCGCACAATTCACCATTGCGCGACAGCATGCACAGAAGGACACACTTGCGCACACCCAGCAGGCTAGCACACAACACACACTAGCACACGAGTACACCGGTATCGCCGCCAGTTGAGTTGGATGGCGAGGCAACCAACAAGCGGAGGCGTCTCGAGCCAAAACTGCATCCGGCGAGCCTGTACTTCATCAGCAGCCTCCCCGACGACATGCTTCTTGTCATCATCGGCCTCCTCCCCACCAAATCTGCCGTGCGAACCGCCATGCTCTCCAGGCAGTGGCGCCCCCTTTTGCGCCGCATCCCCCTCAACCTCATCGTCGACAGCTACCTCTGTGACGGGGATTCCAAACGCATGGCCGTAGTCTCCAAGATCCTTTCATCGCACCCTGGGCCAGCCAGACGCCTTGACATCCGCATGTGCAGTACCAACTACAAGGTCCAAGCCAAGTTCAACAAGTGGTTCTTATCCCCCGCCCTAAATCAGCTCGAGGAGCTCAGCTTTGAAGCTGGATGATGTCGCTCTCTGTCGCCGTCCACGCTCCGCCTCACACCAATGCTGCGCCGCACCAGCTTCAACTCCTGCTATCTTCCCCAGATTAATGCCGCGCCCGCCCTTCTTCTCCCTCAACTCAAGCAGCTCGACCTCTTCGATGTTGGCATCTCGAAGAAGGCTATGGAGCACATGCTCCGCAACTGTACTGCGCTCGAGTACCTTCGTCTTGAGCAGATCCATGGGTTCATTAGCCTCCACATCGCCTCGACGAATCTTTGATGGATTTATGTGTCTTGCTGGCCCCGCAACAAGACATCAATTGGGAAGAGATCACTCCAGCTGTTCCATGTTATGGTCATTGATAATGCGCCTTTCCTTGAGAGATTGCTTGTATTTGATCGAGAAGGTCCAACAAAAATCAGGGTCATTGACGCGCCGAAATTGACACCGTTGGTGTACTCGTCTGCCAAATTCTTTGAACTCTTTATTGGATCCGTAATCGTTCAGGTACAGCAATCATCTTCTTCTCCGTCTTCTTGAAATTCACATTTTTAAATTTCTTCTTGATGTATTTACGACCGTCTTCCAGAAAATGATTCCCACAAGCTTGACCCAGTCTATGCGCATAGTGAAGATCTTGGCAATAAAATCTATCGCCCACAATCTGGATCAAGTTGTTGGATTCCTTACATGCTTTCCGTGCATGGAGAAGCTACTCATCGAGGTGAAACTTCTTTCCTATTAGTAAATGGTAATCACAACGTAGCTCAATTTTTTAGTAATTTTCCCAAATTACGATGACAAGTGTAGTGTTCAAAACTACATCTACGCACAGCACCAAAAGAAATGTTTTTTAGTATTTTTTCTCACCTGATCACCCGCGTTGTTTTTTTGTTATACTACTATAGTAGCCTAGGCTAGTCATAGTGGAAAGTAACTTAGACTAGTAACTCTATGGTTACCCTAAGAGCAAGTACTACCTCCATCCTGGTTTACTCTTCCTATTTTGTAGTATCAAAATTTGACCATAGATTTAACTGACAAAATGTTAATGCATGTCACTAAAAAATATATCATTGGATTCGTATTTGAACATAATTTCAAATGGTATACTTTTTGGTGACATGCATTGGCATTTTCTTAGGTAAATCTATGGTCAAAATTTTACACTAAATACGAAGTAGTACAAAAGTGGGCTATAACGTCCCTCCACTATCTAGGCCAAAACACGTGCCAAATTCACTTGTGATGCATTTGGCATCGATGCCCCTCCATTGCTTACTTGGCGCCCCAATCTGGATCACCTACTTTGCTCCGGTGCCAAATTAACTCACGGAATGAAAAAACACTTGCATGGGAGAGAAAGAGGACTGAGCCAATAAAAAAACACTTGTGTGGGAGAGTGAGAGGCTGGTGTAGTTGGTTTGATTGATTTGTTTATACATGTGGGTCTGTCTGCATAGTGGTGCCAACTCTCTCACATCGCGAGAGCGGTGCCAAAATCTTTTGATTTGACATCGATGCGTATTATGTGGCATACTTTTGAGAAAGATGGCATCGGCCACATAGTGGAAGGCAAAAAATGCCCAAGCTCTTCACGTGCTCCTAGGTAAATGAGAGGAAAGAGAGAGAGAGAGAGAGAGAGAGAGAGAGAGAGAGAGAGAAAATCACTAGCCAGCCAACCGTATCGTATGAGCGAATGATATTGGTACCTCTTGATGACATGAAAATCTTATACAACCAACTGCTCTAATATGTTCTCTTCTTTTGCAAATAAAAAAAGACCCGAAAGTGAAAAATGTGTTGCACTATAACAATCTCATCAAATGCCTTGATCTCCATCTTATAGAAATTGATTTGATTGACTACCGAGGCAGCACATCTGAGATTAAATTGGCCAGGTTCTTTGTTCTGGAGGCAAGTGTGCTCAAGGTAATGAGGTTTGGTGTTCTCTGGCGCAACAATGAATGGCGTGCAGATCACCGCAAGCGTCTAATCCTAAATGACAAAGTCTCCACAGAAGCTGAACTTGTTATTGAAACATCAAGTGGCCAGAGACTCGAAAATTTATTTGCCCATTAGTGACTTGTCAGGGCGGTGGATTTTAGTTTGTACGCTAATGCTGCATGCACCTAAAGTAACAAAAGTTCTTACGTAAACTTCCTAGATTCCCTCTTCATAGGTGCAGCATTACTCCTAACATTTGTAATATCAGTTTGAAACTTCTAATATTGCCGTGTCCTATTCCCGCGTTTTGAAAATCCTGCGAATCAAAGAGGTCCTGAGTTGGTGATGATGTTGTGCCTGCCATCTTTCACCAATAGCCATCGGATCTAGATCTGACACATACAAACCAAACTTCTCTAGTTTTGCAAAAAGATACCCGCACTTGTTCCCTATTTACAAACAACTCCTTCTCTCTCACAATCAGCCTTATCTCCTCCCCACCACATCTAGAAGGCCATGGAAAAATCTGGCGTGATGGCCGCTGCCGGCGCCATCCACCCCCAATCTTGGTGTTCCGTGTAATGCACGGGCATCTACGCACGGGAAATTATGTCGAACACGGCTAGTTGTAAGCAGGCTAGCTCTACAACCATGATGATAGTGACTGCAGACGGTTAGGCTGACTACGTCCATCTGGATTTAGTAGTACTACCATGTCCATCTGGATTTAGTATTTGACTAGCAATATCTAGTAATGCATGTCACAAAAAGGGTCTGTCTAGGACACATCTAGATGTGACATAGTTATGTCACATCTAACTTGATGTCCACTATGTTTGTGGCCTGTTTTTTTCTTGTCTCAGTTTTTTTTGTTCCTTATTGCTACGTTATTTGTGGGAGATTAGATGTGACATCCTTGGAAAATATCTAGATGTGAATTAGAGAAACTGCACAAAAAATGTACTACTCCCTCTGTAAATAAATACATGGTGTATTGTTTTATTCCTTTCGGTAGATGGCTCAAATCTGAAGTCTCATCAATCAGACTACTATTGTACTCACCGAACGCTCAGCTTTGTAAGCTACCAACAAAAAATTGCAACCAAAGACTACTGTTGTACTCCCTCCATACTCGTGCATTAGTCATGTTACGAAAACCAAATAGTAATCCCAAAACATTTAGGCGCAGTGCATTAACTACCCTCCTCGTTCCTTGTTTTTTGCCACAAAAAAAAGAAATCACCCAATATGAGACGTGGGGTGCGTATGCATCCAATGACTTGAGACTACTCCCTCCGTCTAGGTGTATGACTAGCCACAATGAAGAGCAACATACACTAGTAACATACACATATCCCTAAACTATGTTACTACCTTTCATAGTGGGTAGTAACATAAGTATGGTAACATGCAAAGCCTCATTTATTAGGTTATAGACTCATATTCCATTGGGACATGTGATGTTACAGTAACTAGCTAAGTTACTCAAACTACCTCTCTCCTCATTAACTCATTGCCACATAAGCAAACATTTTGAGTTGGACTCGATGTTACTGCTGAAGTTACTCCCACTGTGGCTAGTCTAAGTCATCTTAGAGCAAGTGAAAAAGAGGAGTGAGCTCTCATGCAAGAGCTGCTATATGTGATGGCTCTATATGACATGGCAACATCATATAGCCAGCAGCTGGCTATACTATTAACCATGCTCTTATGCACCGTGACCAAGACGAAGGGGAAAGCGAGAGAACTTAATGTCTTTTGCTAATTAATAGGATTACATGCAATGAACTAACCACTGCATGTCATGTTTGGTAGTCTCAAGTCATTGAAAGCATGCACTGCCCACATCTCTCATTGGTTGATATGTCACAAAATAAGAAATGAGGGAGTTAATGTACCATTCCTAAGTGTTTTGGGACGGAGGGGGACGCAACTTCATTGACTTACTACACCTGCATTTGGGTGAATGACTCATGAGCCCAACAGGTGGCTGGCCCACCTGTCATACAGCCAAAGGCACTTGCATTAGAGGGCCGAGGAGTAGATTGCCAACACACACGTGAATGCAACGCAGTGTGCTCTTCTCATATAAAGGCTCCCTGCCAGTCCAATCTGCGAAATCCTATGCACCTACGCACCCTAACCAAGGGCAAGAGTGCTCACACCAATAGCAAGATCAGTTGACTAGAAGCTAGACCCATGGAGGCGATGAAAGCGAGCATCAGCCGGCTGTGCCAGATGGTCCATGACGTCGACCTGCGGCCCGGCACCGTGGAACGTCTCCAGGTCGTGCTTGAGGCCGCCAGGGCGAGAGGCCGCTTGGATGACAGCTTTGTCTCCTTGTTCGACAAGGTCCTCATCGGCTTCCTCGACAAGTTCACCGTCGTCAAGAAGCTTGGGGACGACCTTGACATACGCCTCCAGCCCACGCGCCCAAGCTCTGCGATGCCCGCCACCCTCAACGACCTCTATGGTGACAACCTCTTCGATGCACTAGTGGCCCTGCGACTGCCTGCCATCATGCCGGAGAATGTCCACCTCGAGGTCGCGCTCGCCATGTAGCGCCTGGCGTAGCAAGACACCGTTGACATAATCACCCACGTCTACACGCAAATCGTCCACAAGGACTACTACATGCCAGAGGAGCACGATAGGTCACTGGCCTTCTAGACCCGCATGGTAACCTTGGACGACATTGTTCAGAAGCACGTTGAGCTCGCCGCCAACACCACTGCTCCTCAGACGTCGGTTGGTGACCCGGCACACTAGGGTGTGAGGATGTCGTTGATGGATCCGTATGTATCTTTATCTTTCTGTCAAATCCATGTAGTAGTATATGGTACTACTAGTAATTATCTTACCTTTTGCATCAAATTCATAATTTTTATATGTACTCCATGCATGAATCGCTCCAGAGCCAAACTTCTCTTTACTCTAGGGAAAATCATTATTTCTATCTATCGGCCAGACCACGGAGCATAACTAAATTTTACCAGTTACAAGTTCAAAAGGAAAACACTACCGTGTTCACATCGCACCCCCACACGGTTGGTCCGGCACGCCGCTCAAGCGGGAATGTGTGCTATGTTGCATTTTCACTTACAAGTGGGACCGCAGTTGAGCAAACCGACTATCAGCAAACCCCCACCCCTCCCACCGCTCGATGGCTGAGAAAATAGGAGGGAGAAGAGATGGATGCAGCATGGACTCCAAGAAAATTGGTGTCGGATGGGACTTGTGTGGGTGGCGTGTGCCATACTGCTAGACGTGAATGCTAGTTATGGCCCATGCCACCCCACTATATCAAGCCTATATCGAGGTGTTGGTTACGTAGAACAAATTTCCTTTAGTCCGTGCTCAGCCCTCCTCTATCTCTCTTCTCAGCCAGCCAATAGACTCACGGAGCCCATCGTCTATTTGCTCACATGCGGTCCCACATGTCAGTGAAAACGCAAGAGGACACACTGAACCTGCACATCTTTCACCTCGACGTGCTGGTGATGAAAAACAAATCCAATAAAGATCTTCGGTGGCCGCTTTTGGAGTTACTCAAGAGTAGTAAGATTCTATTTACAGTTTAACACAAGATGCACATCACCTGGCTTCAACTACCACTCCACTTTATTGCATGACACGACCTGGATGCTGGATGTCCCACATGTCGGCAAAAGGAGGAAGAACTCGACCAAATCTTCTCAACATTTAGACCAGAGGAGTAGGAAACACGGGAATCCATGCGCCTATATCATACTACGTACAAGCCCACCTCACGCAGTCACGCTATCACCATATTTCTTGGCCTCCGTGAAACACCTAGCTCTAGTTGATCTAACTAGAACTATCTATTGGTTGGCTCTATGTGATGTGGCTACTTCATACTACTATGGATGCTGGCTATACTACTACGACACTAACACTCCAAGAAGTGAGTAGAAAACCATTTATAAATTGAGTTTATGACATGCATATCCAAATGTATCATTCATTACATACAACAAGTCATCAACACACAACGACAACGAGGATACATGTTGGATTATAGATTAGTTCCAACAAAACATTCTAGTAAATACTATAGTTTTCATCACACAACAAATAACAAGCAATGAAATGAACTTTAGCTCAACCAATCCTTGGCGTTGGAAATGCTTGCTTTGAACCAGAAGTGATTCTCTGGGAAGGGGCAGCTACTGTCAATCTCGAGACCAATGCAGGACTGATCATCCAGGCTGAAGCGACCTATGTCAGGATGCATATTGTGATAGCCACAGTAGGGAACCATGGCAATGTCTGAGGTATAGATACAATTTCTTCTCATAAATGCTAGTAACACTGTGTCAACAACAGTTGGATCGCATTTCACCATCATTGGATAGTTTTGTCCAAGGAAGAGCGAGTTTCCTCCAAGAGTATCAATACTAAACCAGGGAGAAGGTGTTGGCGCTAGCACAGTAGTATCCATCCCGAATACCCTGGAACGGATGTTGGAATAGGTACGGAGAGTGCGACCTTGGCAGACAACACCTGCTTCCTTAGTAACATCAACAGTGCCCTGTATAGAGGCAAGAAGAGGTGATCCATCGGAATAAGTTGCCATGCGCCACTGAGTATATGGGTCCCCATGCTCGTGATCATCATCATTGTCATCTCCCCCTTGGTTATAAAATGTTTCAAATATAGGTGGTGGAATGTTCACAGGACCTTGGAAAGACAAGAAGGCTAATTAGTAAAGGGAAACTAGCTAACCGGCATGCATGTGGATGAAACAATTATAATTACGGTGGAAGACAAACGTACCGAAAGCATAAGGATTCCATGCAAAAACAGTGCCACGAGTGGTGGCAGAAAACACAAGACCATCATATTGAATTGCATCACAATACTCATCCGTGTATAGAAACTAATTTTTCAGCAATATCCATCGAGTCGAACCCTGAAGGACGGCAACAAGCTTGTCGAAGATAGCGACAACACAAGCATTCCTATAACCCCAAGAGCAGTTGGGAACTCAACAAATTGCTATCTTCTGTAGACGACAGTCACCATGATCATAGTTGAATGCACGTAGAATACCTGTGTGCTCAACCTCTAGGCGGTCTGAGATTTTTCAAAGTGGAACCCGGTGACAAGTTTACACATTCACAAGTTCTCACTCGTAGTTGTACCCAATATAAACAACCCAATCACCATTTGCTCCTGCCCAAGCCTTACCCTCAACCGATGGCATCTTAACATCACAAATATCATTATCAAGCGGCAACAACTTGCATAAGGCGAGACCTTCGTCGTCCACACGCCAGTCAGCAGGGTCACGGCGAAGAAGATAGGGGAGATCAAACCGCTCCTGGACCCTTGGGTTCCTTGTAATGATGTTATTAGTTGAGTCAAGAATGGTCTTGAACGAACCTGCCATGCTAGCCGAGGTGATGATGTCGCACAGATCAATGAGTTCCTCCACCACATCATCATTCAGATCGGGGAAAGAATAACAGGGTTGTTTTCGGTCTGTTCCCTCCATGGAGAAGATGGTCGAATAATGGCAGAAGGAAGGGTGAAGGCAAATGGAGGAGGGAGGAAGAGCATGCGATAGCAGTTCCAAATTGAGAGGGAAAGGCGAAAAGTAGACTGATGGTTGCCACGGTACAGGAAGAGGCGCCCCGGCCTACATAGACATCCGTTCGGAAATTGTATAAAAGGACTCGCCGTCGTCTCATTGACATGTTGGAACGGGACCACATGTTAACGAAGAGGCTAGTGGGGAGCGGACGGTTGCCACAGAGGTCACACACTAACGACGAGGCCGTCCTGTCAGACCTAGCGCCTACACGGGATGGCTTCCGCCCACACACCATTGGCCCACCATGCCGCTAGGCCAACTCTAGCGCGTGCAGCTTGGACGCGCGCCTGCTCAGCCCCCTTTCCCTCGATGCCACGGAGCTACCCAACTATGGCTACGTGTTTTGCGCACCCGGCGGTCGGATTTGGAGCGGATCCGGTCGGGCTGGCTGTGGGAGGCCGCGCCACGCCATGGATTGGCCGGGCACCGGGCCGGAAGGCCCCAGCAAGGCCGCATGCTGGTACTGACTCCTCCTCTAGCCGCTCGGATCTACACCGTCGGTGGTCCGCCTGCACATACATGAATGGCGGTCGGCCAGGCTCGGTGCTGGCCCAAAAGCTCGTCGGCGCACAGTTGCCACTCATTACGTGCGACGACGGCCCAAAGAAGGTCTTGCGTTGCGTGTATACAATGCTGGAACATCCCGGATGGGTGTTCATCAAGTGCTCAACCGGTGGGGTATGTGCTACTTTAGCTTCGTTATGCTCTCAGATAAGACTAGTTGTGCTAACTTAAAATTTTATTGTGTAGAATGGATGCAAGTTTTGGTATTGGGAAGAAGAGTATATCGATATATTGATAGAGCGCAATTTAGTAGATGTTCTAGCACTTTTAGCTAGCATAGAGCTCTAGAGATGTGACTAGTGCACTTGTTCATAGAATAGAGTCTAGACATGAGACTAGATGCGAGGAAGTAACGTCTACTTATTTACACTCGAAGAAGAAAGAAGCACGCAAGATCGAGCCTCCGCAGATCAACAATGAATGCATCGAGAAGGTACTAATCCAAATTATAGGAGCAGTTATGGAAGTTGGATATCTTCTAAAATGTAATCTTGTGGTTCTTGTTTTCTTTGGTCTTGCTTTTCTAGTCAATTTTTGGTGATGTATTTCCATGTACCAAAAATCAATGTCCTTGTTTGGATACTCTAACTCAGTTAGAGGTTAGAGTTAGATTCTAACCCCGAACTAACTCTAACCAAAGAGCTGTTTGGATGGCAGGGTTAGATGGAGCGTGGATATGGCGAGGCGCCTTCACGGGCAGTACGAGAGGGAGGGAGGGAGAGGACGAGAAGCTTTGAGGAAGTGGGGAGGGGTCGTCTGCGGGAAGAGCGAGAGAAAAGGATGTTTTTAGTGGTCTAGAGAAGAACTAACCCAAATAAGCACATCTTGGGTGGGTTAGTTTTTTTGGGTGGGTTAGATGCATCTAACCCAAACTAACCCTCCTGTTTGGATATTTTTGGGTTAGTTAAGTCCAAAGTAACCCAAACTAACTCTAACCAATGGATCCAAATAGGGCCAATGATGCAAAAAAGATATGTGTTTGCAAAGAAAAATGTACATGACCGGGATGCGTCCGCGCGTTGGGCGCACAGCCACCGCACCCGAGAAATGGCCCGGACAAGACCCCATTGCCCTACCCAAACAGACAGAATTCGGGCAAAACGGAGGTCCGTTTGGGGTCGTGAGTTGGAGTTGGCCTTACAAGTGGGACCGCAGTTGAGGAAACCGACTATCGGCAAACCCCCACCTCGCCCGCCGCGCGATGGCTGAGTTAGAGAAACGGCGAGGTTGAAGAGATAGTTGTAGCACAGACTCCAAGAAATATGGTGTCAGATGGAAGTCGTGCTGGTGGTGTGTGTCGTACTCCTAGATGTGAATGCTTGTTCTGGCCCATGCCACCCTACTATGCTATACATCAAGGATTCGAGGTGTTGGTTATGTATAGCAAACACATTAACATATGTCCCACCTCACACTGTGGCCAAATTTCCTGGAGTCTGTGCTAGGTTAAAAAGTGTTCTTTGTGAGGGTGGGTGGTTGGTCTCAAGTTTAAAACTTGTTGTATTACATATATGTAGACATAGAGATAGTGCAGTAGTTTTGAAAGTTTGAACCCAAACATCAGAATGCCATTTCTACTGGACTCATCCGAGGACCTAGGATGATGGGATTCGCAGCTACAGTAAAAACACCCGCCCGACGCGTGAAGCATGTGAAGCTAGTACAAATAGTAGTAATACTATTGTTGATTGGACTCATCCGATAACCTGTTGCAATGCACGTAAAATTATGTATTCAAAAAATATTTTTTTTGCCTCATGCCAGCACCCACGCAGAGAAGCGACTCGAAAGCCATTCATAAATTTAGTAAGTTTATCACAGGCATATTATTTTATTACATACAACAGGTCATGAACCCACACCGACACTGATGATACATTCTAGTAAATACTAAAGTTTTCATCACACAACAAATAACAACCAATGAAATGAACTTCAGCTCAAACAATCGTCGGCATTGGAAACACTTGCTTTGAACCAGAAGTGATTCTCTGGGAAGGGCCAGCTACTGTTAATCTCGAGACCAACGCAGGAGTGATCATCCAGGCTGAAGCTGGCTATGTCAGGACCCATAGTGCAATGGTAGGGAAGCATAGCAATGACCGAGGTATAGATACAATTGCTTCTCATAAATGGTAGTAACGTCGTGTCAACAGTAGCTGGATCGCCTTTCACCATCATTGGATAGTTTTGTCCAAGGAAGAGCGAGTTTCCTCCAAGACTTTCAATACTGAACCAGGGAGAAGGTGTTGGCGCTAGTACACTAGTATCCATCCCGAATACCCTACACCGGATGTTGGAATAGGTCCGAAGAGTGCGACCATGCGAGACAACACATGCTTCCTTAGTAACATCAGCAGTGCCCTATATACAGACAAGAAGAGGTGATCCATCAGAATAAGTTGCCAGACACCACTGAGTATATGGGTCCTGCTCGTCCTCATGCTCGTGATCATCAGCAGCATCATCTCCCCCTTGGTTATAAAAAATTTCAAGTATAGGAGGTGGAATGTTCACAGGACCTTGGAAACACAAGAAGGTTAATTAATTAGTAAAGGGAAACTAGCTAACCTGGATGCATGTGGATGAAACAATTACAAATGTACCGAAAGCATGATGATTCCATGCAAAAACAGTTCCACGTGTGATGGCAGCAAACACAAGATCCTTGTATTGAATTGCATCACAGTAGTCATCCGTGTACAGAAATTGATTTTTGAGCAATATCCAGGGAGGCGTGGAAGGAAGGCAACAAGCTTGTCGAAGATAGCAGCAACTTCATAGTTCGTGTAATCCCAATAGTGGTTGGGAACTCGACAAATTGCTATCTTTCGTAGACGACAGTTACCATGATCGTATCTGAACTGACGTAGATCATATGTGTGCTCAACCTCTGGGAAGTTTGAGATTTTTGGAACTGGAACCAGGTGACGAGTGTACACATTCACAAGTTCCCACTCGCAGTTGTACCCAATATAAACAACCCAATCTTCACTTGGTCCTTCCCAAGCTTTGCCCTCAAGCGATGGCATCTTAACATCACACGTATCACTATCAAGCGGCATAAACTTGCATAAGGTGAGACCTTCATCATCCACGCGCCAGTCAGCAGGGTCACGGCGAAGAAGATAGGGGAGATCAAACCGCTCCTAGACCCTTGGGTTCCTTGTAGTATGGTATTGAACAAACCTGCCATGCTAGCCGAGGTGATGACATCGCACCGATCAATGAGTTCCTCCACCACGTCATCATTTAGATCGGGGCAAGAATAACGGGGTCATTTTCGGTCTATTCCCTCCATGGAGAAGATGGTCGAACAATGGCAGAAGGAAGGGTGAAGGCAAATGGAGGAGGGAGGAAGGGCGTGCGACAACAGTTCCAAATTGAGAGGGAAAGGCGAAGATTCGTTGGACGGTTGCCACGGTACATGAAGAGGCGCCCCGGCCTACATAGACGTCCGTTCGGAAATTGTACAAAAGGACTCGCCGTCGTCTCACTGGCATGTGGGAACGGAACCACATGTTAACGAAACATGGTGTGTAATTTCTCATGCAAAATGCGATCTGGCCGCGTTGGCCCGAGGTGCCACATTAGCTATCGACCTTTTTTTAATAGCATGTCGTTCAGTTTCGAAGCACAATTAACTGGTACTGTATGTAGAGAAAATATAAACTACTCTACCACAACTCCACCTCTAGTACTAGTAGTATTAAAAATATATATAGGCTGGAGCTTCAGTGCTTTCTTACTAAGGGCTTCCCACTTGCTTCTCACACTATCACCCTCTCTCCAGATCTAAAAAGGATGGCCCCTTTCTCCCTCCTCACCGGTGGTCACCGATTCACTGGGGAAGAAAAGGACGTGCAGCATTGACGCACTCATCGTCGGTGAGCGAGGTTATGCACTGATGACGAGGCCGTCCTCTCAGACCTAGCACCCACGCGGGATAGCCTCCATCCCCAAGCTCTCTGTCGTAGTGTGTGCGGAGGACAACGACCATGACCGAAGCCACTTCCCACCGACCCTTAGGTATGCTACCTCTTTTCGAACCATACCCTTGTTCTATTGCCCCATCTGCCACGTAGCTGCATGTGGATCTTTTTCCACTCCACCATCTTCCCAATTTGCTATCCTCTACTCTGCTGGTCATGTAGACGAAAACCTTAACTTGCACTATTAAAGGAAACCCTACTTCATGCAAACTAATCCATGTCTGGGTTGAATAAGGAAAGGAAGGGAGACTGTACTATCCAAGAAACTAGGCATCGAACCCGCATCTAGGTTGAAAAGGGGAAAATCAGTAGCTAAAGAGAACAAAAATGGGACGTAATTAACATATGCTGCCTGGATATTTGTTGCTCTGGGCAACCATACCTCCCTCACCACACTATGTGTCTGTGGAGGTACATCGTACTGGTGCGCCCACTGTCTGAATGGGCCTCCCATGCTCTTATTGGCACCTTTTGGCAGTTAGTATAACACCAGCGGTCAAGTCAAGAAATGCTACTGCTAAAGTGATGCCACATTTAACTAATGCCACACTCTATCTAATGCCACCGATAAATTTAAGCAATGCCATTTAATGTCACTGGATTATTTCAGGGTTAATTAGCTGTTGATTGTGGATGTATTAAAGATTTTTCAGCTAAGGCATTCTAATGTTGTTGCACAACTAGTATACCAACGACGAATCTTGTTACTACCTTCAGATTTTTGCACTGTTAATGCTTATAAATTACATACCTCACTTTCATGAGATAACTCTTTTTTTGTACAGTGTCAAGAGGAATGGTCAAGAGTGGGCACCTCCTCCTCCAGCTGTTCTTTTGATTCGTTCGATCAAGTTTTTATGTTTGATCGATTATCAAGATTGGGATAGCAATTTTTAGGTCCCCTCGAGTTCGAAATGATATTTACCTTGAAGGTACATGGTTTGCAAATTTTTTATACTGTCATTAGTTAAAAATGCTAGTTACCTTCAGACTTCTGTATTTGGTTTAATGCTCTTGCACAGCTAGTATACCAATGTTGAAACTTGTTACCTTTACATTTTGTATTGTTAATTCTTATAGAAATCTTCCAGTGGTAGAGCTTATGGAAATCTGTTCAGTAAAACCATTGTACTGCACCCTGTAATAAAATAACTACTCTACTATTGCACTAGCCACTGGATTAGTGTATATTTGTACTATTCGAATGGTGTTGCATTAGCGTATGGACATATATAAAGTGTGGCAAGCTTTCCCAGATATGCGCTCAAGAAAACTACTACATGTTTTTCTAAATACTAGACGTGGGTACTTTAAATTGAACTGCGAAAACATCTTATATTAAGGAACAGAGGGTGTAGAGTTCACTCAAATTATCCCGGTAAAGCTAGTCACACCTTTGTTAAAATTAATGTTCATTATGTTATCGGAGGAGGTCTGTATGTTTGTCTCTAATGCCTGTCAACTACATACCTGACATCATGATGTAATGTTAAGTCCTTTCCTTTTGTACAGTGTCACTGAATTGTCAAGGCGGTGATGGTATTTTAATTTAGTTGAACTGCACAAAATATGCTTAAAAGAAGAGGACAGGTCAGGAATGGCTCAATTTTCAGGAAAAAACTCTGTATGCCTTCCTGACATCAGCCGATGTTTCCTTATTTATTCCTTCAAACAGGTGGTTAGAAACAGTCTTGCTACCTTTTCCCATTAAGAAATTGGAATGCTTATATTTGTGAGTCTATGCTTCAACTAGTGCCACTTTTATAGTAATCACACTTTCAATATCTATGCAAACAGGGATGCTCGATTTTAGTGGAACTGCACAAAAAGTCCAAATGGTTCAACATTAGGAGCATGTTTTCTTCCAAACCTTTATATCCAATTGGTGGCACTATGAGCCATTCATTACGAAGGTACATGGTTTGCTACTATCTTGCTACTCTTTTTGTACTGTCATTAGATAGTGATACTAGTGGTTTGCATGTGAATTTATTGGCAGGGTGGACCTACATTGGAGGTGCAGGACAAGATTCAATGATTGGATGTTTAATTTTGGTTGTAATGATTTCACCTCTTCCATCACTGCGAACATGGATATCCTTGGTCTGATGAAGAATTGGCGCTATATTTCCGCTCTAAACCAACAAATCAATTCAGTATGAAATTGTCCAGGGCAAAACCTAACTGTATCAAATTGTCCAGTGCAAAACATGACAGATGCTAAGCGGAAGAGATGTGTTTAAATCGAAAATACAAGGTGGGGTATATGTTTACTTGCTACTTGATATTTGTGTAGATAGAGATGTCTGCCCGTTGCTATTTGGCAGACAAACAAAGTGACCGCAATTTTGGTTGAACTGCACAAGAGAATAGTATAGTCACTACATGCAGTGCCATTTGAAAATAGACACAGAAAGATTGGATACTCACTTCATGGACTGCAGAAAAGTAGTATTGTGCCATTTATTGGCCACCACTAGGTGCTATATTGCTTTGGTCTGATTATACAATGGGCATCATTTTGCCTAAGTTAAAGTTTGTATTCCGAAAATAGTCTCGCCATGTGATCGAGAGAAGACCAAATCATATTGCAGTGGATGTTCCTCCATCATGTGTGGTTCATTCTCATGGTTCCAGCTGTTGGTGAAACTAGTTACGTTTGCAAGAGGAATTATAGACTTCACAAACAAATTTGTCTTTCACTCTGTATTGAATGTTGGCCAAGAGAAGCATCCATGTTAGTAGGAAGAATAGATGTTTTTTCTAGATCTTTGTTTTTGGAGCTACATATTTGTATATGATCGGTGAATTATTGAGATGCATTAACATGTTGATCTTATGTATGGGAATCATACTAGTTGGTTTTGAATTTGGGCTACTAATGTGAACAAATTACAATGCCAGGCCTGCGAGTCTCATGTGAACATTTCGAACGGATCGGCTCTTATTGTTGTGCACAACATGATCCTTATTTCTGTGTTCTCAGTGTTTACAAGTTACCAACAGTTCCTTATCTCTGTCCGCTCAGTGTTTACAAGTTACTGATCGATCACTAGCTAGCCTACTAATGCGCTCCTGGCAGTTTTAGTTGCGACACAAGATCTGAAGTGGCAGTTTTTTGAATAAAAATGCCTACCTCTGAAGAAACTAACAAGCTGCTCTGAAGAAAATGCCATGCGAATCTGAAGAAACTAACAGCAAAAACATTCGCAAATGCCCTATCTCCCAGCGAACGTTCATCAGCTAATGCGATCGTACACGTACACCATCCGACCTACTCGATCCTACACGTACACTATCCGACCTACTCGAGATAAATAGCGGATCACACACGTACTACCTCCTTTCCGGTTTGCCGGGCTCAATTCAAAAAACGACCTACCCGATCCTACACGAATAAATAGCGGATCACGCATGTACTACCTCCTTTCCGGTTTGCAAGGCTTAATTCAAAGATCTCACCAGCCAAGGTAGATGATGAGTGGTGGAATCATTTGTGACAAGGAGGGGGTACCTCATCTGGATGATTCGAGTGCACTCGTTTGACCGTCATGCCGGCATGCGACCCATCACGGACGGGACCCACCACCGACAGGACGGGACGGGATAGCACAGTCATAATTTTAGTTTTTCTAGTTTTCCACGCCAAGCTGGCGCGCTAAGCCATGCCTGCTTATGCATTGAATTCCGATGACCATGATGACCGTCGCGTTTCCCGCGACACGCTTGTTCGCCTACCTTCCGCCTATAATTACTGTATCCCGGGCTTCTCCGGTGGGACCATCACCCAACTCGCCCTATCCTCATAAGCCCACAACGGCCCGATGTCACTCGCCACTTATCCTCGCTCTCGCCACGCCTGCCATGCCCCCGCCCGTCCGTGATAGGCGACGCTGGAGGTGGTCACCGCGGGAACTAGTGTTTGGTTTTTCACCGGAAGGCAGACAGAGGGAGGAGGCATTCTATCGGTCTTTAGATGGCAATGCGGAGTATGAGGAGTTGTTGGAGCGCGACCGCCTGGCGGAGGAGCAGCATATCGCCGATTTGCACCGCCAGCGGGACATGGAGCAGCAGTGCACCGACACTCTGAGTCGCGAGCAGAGCGCCCGCAATTGGGCTGACTACGTGGAGGCCAGTGCCCGACAAATAGCCCTGGAGGCTGTCGGGCACGCACGTGTTCACGACGTCGAATTTTACTACAAGCTCGTTAAGTGGGTTTCCCGCTTAGAAGCCGAAGCTTCGGTGGACCATGCTGGCATGCAAATGGACAACGCGCACGAGCAACGCGCCCTATCGCACCTGTGGCAAGTCCGAGGGAAGGCGGAGGACGCCGGTGCCGGCGTTTAGCATGTACCGCAGATGGCGGCCGGCATCGTCTAGTTAGCTAAGAGTAAGTTAGTACTTGTACACTACTAGAGTATTAGTGGGAGTAGATAGTTAACTTGGCTATGATCGTTGTCAACGTGGAAGTTTAGTACTCTATATCTAGATCAGACCTGTTACTTTGCTCTGAATGTTGAACTTTTCGTTTGAACGTATGGAATGTGCTGTTATTTTTTTAAATGGGTTGCATTTGTCCGCCAGGGGTTTACAGGCTAACTTGTGGGCCTACCAGGTCGACGTGTACACAATCAGGAGATGATTGTACGTGGAGAGGATAACAGCAAGGACCCACCAAAGTCATGGCAGTACACAAGCAAGTGCCTCCTTATTTCAAGCCAATAAAAAATGGCTCCTCCTAATGGATTTCTGACATCTGGGTCCCATGCCGCTGTCAACGTAGTCAATAAACGAGAGAATTGCACAACGAGCGGCTGACACCAGGGACCCAGCAGCTCGCCCAGTTATTTTTGTTTTGTATTAATTTGATAAATGCCACTCCAAATCTGGTGATCCCGAGAAATGCCACTCCAATTTCCAAACTTTGAAAAATGTCCTTTCATGCCATTTCCAGTGCCATTTTTCGAAGTCTGGAGTGACATTTCTCAAAGTTTGCAAAAATTGCAGTGGCGTTTATCAAAGTTTGCAAAATTTTCAGTGGCATTTTTCAAAGTTTGGAAATTTAAGTGGCATTTTTATGAATCACCATAATTGGAGTGGCATTTATCTAATTTGTTTTTGAGATGGAAGCAGGGTGTCAACTAGGCTGTGTGGGGCACTCTGGCCTGTCTAGACAGCCTCTTCTTTTTTGTTTACCACAGACCAGCCCAGTAGTTTGTTTCTTTCTTTCTGAAAATGGCTAGCCCAATTTTTTTGTGATTTGTCAAGTCGCTTTATCAAGCCTGTTGGGCTTTAAATCTTTCAAGACGAGGAGAGCTTCATTCGGCTGGCCGAGAAAATGGCCTATCAGCAATGAGAAATGGGCTACACATTTTTAAAACACATCATACCGACAATTAGTTTCAAATTTCTTTTTTTCATTTCGAGATTTTAAATTGCATTGATTTTTATGCGTGGACAACTTGTTGGATTTTATATTGATATACATTTATTTTTAAAATCAGTTTAAGTATGACTCAAAATTTCGGGATTAAAAACAGTTCGGACCGCTCCGAAATACGCAAAATTTCGTATAAATTTTTAACTGTGGCCACAATATGGGCTGTAATGCTAACAAAAAGAATATGGGCTCCAAAAAAACCTTAAGAATTAGCAAATGGGCTGTAAATTATTAGAAGTAATGGCAGATGAGTTATATGCTGTTTTCCACAGATTTGAGGCTTTCCTAGAAAAAGGTTGACGGACAAGCAGTGGCTGTTGGATTCCATCCAACGGCCGTCGTGCTTCTTCAATCTCTGCTCTTCTTGCTCCAGTCGCTCAAACAAGCGCCGGTAGGACTGCCTGCTCCCTCCTCCTGCGGTCGGCTGTGTTGCCGCGCAGGCCTCACCGCCCCACCATACTCCCATCGCTGGCCTAGCCATCCCTCTACTCACCCACACCTATTGTTATTCTCCGGCGATGACAGACGAACCAGTAAACCCTCGTACTCCCCTACGCATGGGAAACAACTGCCGAGTCTTCCCTGGCTCCGTGTCATTCCCTTCCTAGGCCTCGCCGTCGTCCACTGCCCTGGTGCTCTCGGCACGGCGTGGTCAATGTGGTCAACGACCGACATGCATCTCAAGTGGACTGTACATGGAGAGGCTGACAGCTGGGTCCATGGCTGCACGCAAGAAAATGCCTCCTTATTACGCACAAAATAATGATTCCTCACCTGACATCTGGGACCCGCTAAAAGTACCTCTGTATTTCGCGACAAAAACATTCCCGCCGCTGACAGCCCGGACCCACCAGCTATATCTTCGCACGCAAGGAAGTGCCTCCTTATTACGCACAGAAAAATGAATACTCCCCCTGCTAGCTGGTATCCAGCATAATGGGAGGCTGACTTGTGGGCCTACTAAGTTGACGGGGACAGAGGGCTTTGTCAACTTAGTCAATATGAACGATTCTAGCTCCAGTGACCATACGATATCCATCCAACGGCCGTAGTGCTTCTTCAACCTCTGGTTTTCTTGCTCCAACCGCCAAAGCAATGCCGGTCGTGCCGCCTGCTCCTGCCTCCCATGGCCAGCTATGCTGCCGCGGAGGCCTCACCGCCCCCTACTACTACCACCGCTGGCCAGGCCCTGCGGCGACGGCAGGCTCACACGGCAGCCAAACCAGTGAACCCTTGTAATCCTGTCTGCGTGGGCTTCCACTGCCGAGTCTTCCCTGGCTCCGCGTCAGCCCCTTCCTAGGCTTCGCCGTCGTCCACCCCCCTGGTGCTTTCGGCGCGGCGCGGTCAACATGGTTAAGGAACGACTTCCATTAGAAGAGTATTGTACATGGAGAGGCTGACAGCTGGGTCCACGGCCATATCAAGGAAGTGCCTCCTTGTTACGTGGAAAATAATGATTCCTCCACCTGACAGCAGGGACCCATCAGACGGGCCACTGTATTTCATGAAAAAAACGTTTCCCCCCTGACTGCTGGGACCCACCAACTATATCTTCGCATGCAAGGAAGTGCATCCATATTACGGGCCGAAAAAATGATTCGCCCCCTGACTGCTGGGACCCACCAGCTACATCTTCGCACGCAAGGAAGTGCCTGACGGTCGGGACCCACCTGATCGAAGCGTACGTAGCGTTGTCATTCTGGTAGCGAACGTGTATGTACATACTGGTCGATCGGTCTCTCTGCAAGTATGAACCATGGCCGAGTAAGTAGCGACACGTGTGTCGTTGTAGAGCACCCGACATAGCAGTTCACGTAGTCCCGTCTAAGTCATGTGCACGTACGTACAGCCACAGGGCAAAAAATACGGCCACGTACGTATGTATGGGCGGGGTCTCGAGCGCATACTTGCGGACGGCCAGGGCTTGTGTACATGGAGAGGCAACGGCGTCCTGTTCATGGAGCAGCGAACCGACTGGGTCAAAACAGAGAAACAACATCGTGTTCATCGGGAGGCAACAGAACGCGTGCTATTCATCGGGAGCCAACCGGCTTGGATAGAACAGCCAATGGAAACGAGGCCTGGCGTACCGCAGAACGGAGGAAACGGCCTTGTGTTCGACCGGCCACGGTCGAAACGTGATCCTGTTCATCGGGAGGGGTCTCGCATACCGCAAAATGGAGAAAACGGACCTCCTACAGTGGAAACGGGGTCCTGTTGATTAGGGGGTGTGGTGTACCGCAAAACGGAGGAAACGGACTTGTGTTGGAGCGCTACGGTCGAAACGGGGGTCATGTTCATCGGGAGGGGTGTGGCGTACCGCAAAACGGGACTCCACAGGATATTGTTCATCTCCACCATCGACTGCCTCCACGGGCTACTGTCCATCCATCGTCGATTGCCCCCACGGGCTATTGTTCATCCACCGTCGACCTCCTCTAGCCTCCACTTGCAACCGTTCATCCACGGGCTCCTGTTCATCTAGCCTCCACCGCGCGCTCCTCCACTGCGGCTACTGTTCAACCAGCCTTCTCCAAGGGGTCCTATTCAACCACCCCTCCACGGGCTACTGTTCATCCAGCCCTCCACCGGCTACTGTTCAACCAACCCTCCCCGGGGTCATCACGTTCATCCAGCCCTCCACGGGGTCATGTTCATCCACCCCTCGACGGGGTCCTGTTCATCCACCGGCTCGATCGATCGGGGTCCTGTTCATCCAGCGGCGACAACCTCTACTACCACAGGGTCTTGTTCATCCAAACCCCCACCGGGAACTGTTGATCCAAACCCCGCAACAACGCTCACTGTTCATCCAGAGGCAGCATCGATCGGCTTCAGTTAGCAGCAGCAGCGAAGGAATCACTCGGGTTCAGTTAATAGCAGGGGATCGATCGGTCGCTCAGGTTCAGTAACGCGTAGCCTGCAGTGCAATCGCCCAGGTTCAGTTAGAGCCCAATGCCTCACTCGGGTTCAGTTAGAGCCCAATGCCTCGGACACACGTGCGTACGTACGAGAGAAACGCGCGTCGCTCAACCCCCGACCGCCCACCGTAACCGGGAACACCCCCGATATTTTCCTTGCCCTCGCTTCTACCACGGTTTTTTCCATCATGGACGGCCCAAAGTATGTCATGCAACTGCGTCTCCGGCCCGCCTAGGACGAAAAGCACATTTTCTATCATGATATTTTGTCATAGAAGTAGGACCCCACCACATCTATGATGATACTGGGTTTTGTCACAATTATCATCATAGAAGTGTCATAAGCATGACAGAAAATTTTTTGTTCCACCCAGAATGTCACGGATGTGTCTTTTTTTGTAGTGAAGTTGACGAATGGGAAGTAAATTGTATGCAAGGGACCCAACAAGCATGACTTTCTTGATCGACCCAATACTAAATACCTTAGAGGACGAAGCATCACCCCACTCGACATTGGTGGGCATATATGAAATCTTGTGCACGTCCACCACCAAGTCCTTGTTTCCGGTCATATGATTTTTGGCTCCACTATCGAGAAACCATGATCCCCCACCGGAAGCAAACACCTACAAGAGATCAATGCTTGGTTTTAGGTACCCATTTTGTAATGGGTCCTTTGATGTTAGTAACAAGGGTCACCCTTCACATAGTTCTTCTTCTCCTTAGGAGCACCCTGTCCCTCCTTCACAAAATTTTGCTTGAGAAGAGGAGGTCGTTTGGCCTTGTCATTCTTCTTCTTGTTCTTGGACTTGGGCGCAAACCCAATTCCCTCCTTGCACACAACTTCCTTTTGATTGCTCAAAAGGTCGTTGAGGTTCTTCTCACCTTGTATGCAAGACACAAGGCCTTTCTCAAGTTGCTCCTTCAACTTTGCATTCTCCTCCACAAGATGCACATGCTCACAACACGGGTTAGTAACATTTGAATTATCAATTAAAACCATATGAGGAGAAGTGGCCTTTTCCTTGGTTAGCTTCACTTGGAATTGATCATGAGACTCTTTGAGGCTAGCATGAGCAACCTTCAAGGCCTTGTGAGCCTTGTCAAGTATATCAAACTCCTCCTTGAGTCTAGCAAGATCAACCCCAAGTTTGGCCTTCTCGGAATTGAGCACACGAGATACAACAATAGCATGATCAAGATCTTTCTTTAATTTAGCATGATCATCGTTGTGTGACTCCTAAAGAGACAAACGATGACCACGCTCTTCCACAATTGCATTAGAGAGATCCGATATCTCATCGGCATAGTCACGACTATGCCCCTCCATCTTAGAGATGGTGCCTTCATGAGCCTCGATCATGTCATTGGCTTCACCAAGTTGTTCCAAGAGAGCAACAAAGTTCTTTTTGGATTTACCCTTGATCTTACTCATGAAAGACTCAAATTCATTTTCTTCCTCATTAGACCCCTCACTTTCATCAATGCAATCCGTCAAAGAGGGATTAGTAGTGATGGTGGTTTTGATGTTGGGGGTTACCTTGTTGGTGGCTTGGGCCACGAGGCACTTGGCGGTGATGTTCTCGTTGGGTGAGTCGAAGAGGGACACCCGTGGAGTTGTTGCATTGGCAACGGAGGCCATGGCAACCATCTCACCTTCATCATCATCATCATCCTCATTGTACTCTTCTTGTGCCACCAACCCCTTGGAAGGAGTCTTCTTGGTGAAGTTGTTCTTGTTGGGGAAGGACTTGCCTTGTCTTTTCGGATGAGCTTGCCACCATTGTCTTCCCTCTTCTCATATGGGCACTCCGCAACAAAGTGGCTCACATTGCCACAATTATAGCATGTCCTCACACGTTGCTTGCCCTTGGTGCCACTTGTGTTGTTCTTGTTGAAGTTGGGCCTTGAGTTCTTCTTGCTCCAAAATGCCTTGTAGCGAGAGCCATGTGCTCATGATAAGCATATTTTGTATCTTCGGGGTTAATCTCCTCTTCTTCCTCTTCATCCTCTTCTTACACACTAGCCTTGGCCTTCAAGGCAAGGATGGGCTTCTTTGCTCATTGCGAATGCAACACCGCATTGTCGGCGGTCTTGTCCAAGATCCTCATTGCCACAAACTCATCCAACACTTCACTTGAGGACAAGGTGTGGAAGTCCGGCCTTTGGCGAATGATGGAGGACTTGGCCTTATGGTAAGGCATCATGGCCTTGAGAAACTTGCGCTTGATCCAATTGTCATCCGTATCCTTGCTCCCATGATCTCGGAGTGAGACCGCGAGAGTGGTTAATCTAAGGTAAAGTTCACGAGGTTCCTCATCTTCATTCATTGCAAACTCATCGGCTTCATCTTGCACCACTTCATAGTTGGAGCATTGAATGCATACGCTTCCCTTGTAAACGGAAACAACATGTTGCCATGCTTCCTTGGCCACGGTGAAAGGTCGTAGATGTGCAATATCTTCGGATGGAATTGCATCTTGGATGATGAAGAGAGCGGACTCGTTGAATTGATTATTCGCAGCTTCTCTAGGTGTGAAGTTGCTTGGGTCTTACAGGTAGAAACCTTGCTCAATAATTCTACAAATATTAATATTAATATGATTTAAATGACATTTAAAGCGATAGACCCAAGAGGCAAAATCCTCATTTTTCACAAACTTAGGAGGGGGACCAACATGATTCAAATGGGTGGATGGAACCGATCCTCCATAAGTAAGTGGAGGTTCAACATGGGCAAAGATGCCATTTCCACTTCTACCACTAGATAAAGGAACTTTGTCACTAGTAGCTTCCCCCTTGTCGGAGTTAGCATCCGTCACCATGTTAGTGGGATCACCCACTTTCATTAGTGTAGTGGATAATTTAAGACCTTCTAGAAACTTGTTGAACATGGCTTCATCCTTGGTCGCCATGGAGGTTTTCAATGTGTCCAAGGATGCATTGAACTCTACACGAGAGACCGAGGATCCCCCATCGGCCGTAGACGAGGATGGAATCACACCGGGGTGCTCCTGCCCACCGTCTACGGTGTCAACCATACTATTTGAACGGCAAAGTCCTTAATAAAGAGACGAGGCTCTGATACCAGTTGAAAGGATCGATATAGTTGACTAGAGGGGGTGAATAGGCAACTAACAATTTTTAGCTTCTCTTTACAAAATTAAACTTTGCATCAAAGTAGGTTGTCTAGATATGTAACTAGGTGAGAAACCTATATGATGCAACAACAACAAGCACACAAGCAAGCAAGGGATACAACACAATAAAGCTTTCACAAGTAAAGGTGAGAGATAACCAAGAGTGGAGCCAGTGGAGGCGAGGGTGTGTTGCCGAAGTTCCTTCCCTTTGAGAGGGAGTACGTTGCCGTTGGAGCGATGTGGAGGCACAATGCTCCCAAGAAGCCACTGGCGCCACCATATTCTCCTCACGCCCTCAAAAAATGTGAGATGCCGTGATTCCACAATTGGCGCCCTTGGAGGCGGCGACCGAACCTTGACAAACAAGGTTGGGGCAACATTCACAACTTAATTGGAGGCTCCCAACGACACCATGAAGCTTCACCACAATGGAATATGGCTCCGCGGTGACCTCAACCGTCTAGGGTTCTCAAACACCCAAGAGTAACAAGATCTGCAAGGGATTAGTGGGGGAATCAAATTTCTCTTGGTGGAAGTGTAGATTGGGGCTTTCTCAACCAATCCCAAGAAAATCAACAAGTTTGATTGCCTAGGTAAAGAGATCGGGCGAAAATGGAGCTTTGAGCAATAATGGAGCTTGGAAGGGAAGAGGTCAACTCTAGGAGGAAGAAGACCCCCCCTTATATAGGGGAGCCAAAATCCAACAGTTTTCTGCCTAGCCCGCGCCTTAGCGGTACTACCGCTCCTAGGAGCGTTACTACCACTTATGCGGTACACCTCCGCACAGGCCTAACACTACATAGAGTGTATCTACGGTAGTGCCGCTGGAGCGGGACTACCGCTGACCCAGGCGGTGCTACTGCATTTGGTCTTAGTCCTAGAGAGGCAGCGGTAGTAGAGGGTGCTAGGGGCGGTAGTACCGTGCCAAGCGGTACTATCGTCCAGGTGCCTCTCTACTACCATTTGAGGCAAAACGGGAACAGAACCTTGCACATAAGAAAACCCCGCAAGCGGTAGTGGAGACGGTTGCACGGGCTGTAGTACCACCGAAGCGGTACTATCGCAGTAATACCGCCCTACTACCATGATTTACAAACATACAACCGAAAGTTGCACGCTCGGGGAAGCCCTAAGTGATACTACCACGCAAGTACCAGCGGTACTTACCGTAGGCACAGGCGGTACTACAGCTGGCAAGAAGCTGAAAACACCACATAAAATATAGGAAAGGCTCCAGAGATGGGAAGGAGGCTGTGGGTGCATATGGGGCTATGTATGTGTTGATTCCACCCATACATTTCTGTCGGCGTTCTGGGAACAGGGGTTTCCAGACTTGCCTGCCTGCGGCCTGCAGCGTGGCTCAAGTGGGGGCCCAGCGCGGCCCATCTTCATCAGCTCAATCTCAAGACCCTCGTGAGGGGCCAATCCTCACGGGGTGGACAACAGAAAGCTTCCTCATAGGCAGACTCATCAGGCAGGCTCGTGAGGAGGCGGAGAAATCAAGGCAGGGGTACCTCGTGAGGAACCCGTGACGCAAGCCACGACGATCAAGACCAGGCGGGAGCCAGGTGGGCGCCGGCCTGCGCAGTGTCCTTGTTTCCCCTTTGGTGCAAAGGGGGCAAGCACAGGCCAAGGCATCGGGCAAAGGTTGCCATTCCGGTGCAACGAGACCAAGACCAGCAGAGCGGCAGGACGGAGGTCACCGTGGAGCCCAAGACGGCGTCATCACCAGTACTTTTGGCAGCGGAAGACCACCTTTGATCAGGATAACTTGTACTAGATGTTCCCCTTCAAAATGGCCAATTGTTGGCGCCCTTCCCGCTCATTATTTGGGGAGAGGCCCAGGGCCTCTATAAGTAGAACTAGCCACACAGAGTAGAGGGACATCTAGAAATCTGGTAGAGCCCTAGCAGAGAGAGCGAGAGAGAGGCGATTGAACTCACCCTAGTAGTTCATCGCACCAGCTCAAGAACACCTCTCGCGAGTCTGTTCTTCCCTTGTACTGTTCATGAGCAGCCCCTGAGGCAATCGACCACACCTCACACTGGAGTAGGGTATTACACCACAACGGTGGCCCGAATCAGTATAAACCACGTGTCCCTTGTGTTGTTCGTTGTTTCCAGCTTAGATCACACGAGGAGATTGGATGCAGATCGATAGGGGAGAGATCTCCGTGCGCACCCCAGTGTTCGAACCTCAAGGGTCTGCCGGAACCCGAAATCCGACATTTTGGCGCGCCAGGTAGGGGTGCACCGGAGTCCTCCCTCCTGAGAACCCGCTCTCCCCCAACATCGCATCCTGCCCTCATGGCGGACAACGCGCGGCCCGCTCCAGCAACGGATGCCGACACTGGGGCCAGGGGGCTCCGGGCCTTGGCCCCCGCCTTACGACAGATGCAGTGGCCACGCAAGTTCAGGCCCGAGATGCCGCCGCGCTACGACGGCGCGACAGACCCGATGATTTTCCTGCTGGCGTACGAGGAGGCCGTCCTCAGAGCCGGGGGCGATGACCGGGTGATGGCCAACTGGTTACCCATGGCCCTCACTGGCGTCCCGCGCGCGTGGCTCCTCCACCTGCCGACGGCCTCTGTCACCTCCTAGGAGGAGCTCTGTGGCCTCTTCCTCGCCCGTTTCGCCGCACCAGCGCCGCCCGTCGTTGCAACTCTCCTGGGTGGCTCCCAGGCACCACCCTCGAGCCATCACGTCAAGCCGTTCACCTGCCGGATTAGCACCGCCTCCAAGCGCCAAGAAGCCCCCCCGGGCTCGGTGGCGCCCGAGGCCAATCTAACCTTCGACTCGGAGGACCACCCCTTCAAGCCCATTGGTTCGAGCGCGCTCCCAATGCTGTGCACCCCCACCATCTGCCAAGTGGTCATCACCAGGACCCTCATCGACGGTGGTGCCGGCCTCAACATGCTCTCGGTGGAGGCCTTCAGCCTCCTCCACGTGCCGCTGGAGTGGCTCCAACCCAGCAGGCCTTTCTCGGGCGTCGGAGCCAGTTCCACCACCTCCTTGGGACATATCCGCCTCCCAGTGACCTTCGGCACCTGCGACAACTTCCGCATGGAGCTGATCGACTTTGACATCGCCCCCTTCCCCTACAACGCCATCCTAGGCTATCCGGCCTTGGCTCGGTTCATGGCAGCAACTCACCAGGCGTACAACCTCATGAAGATGCCTGGGAGCAGCGGGGTCCTCACCCAGTCAGGAGACACAAAGGATGCGCTGTAGGTGCTCCAGCTTGTTTTCAGAGCGGCCGTAGTGGCGCAGCCCACTAGCACCGACGCCCTTGAGCCCAAGGGGGCTGCGCCGGCTAAAAAGAAGCAGTTCTTCACCCAAGACAAGGCGGAAACCAAGCAGGTACCAGTCGACGAGGATGGGTCCACTAGCGCCACCTTCACCATAGGGGCCAACCTCGAGCCCGAGCAGGAGACTGCGTGCGAACAAGAAGGTGTTCGCGTGGGAACCTGATCAGTTAGCAGGGGTCCCAAGGGAAGTGATTGAGCATCACCTCAACGTGTGCCCCAATGTGTGCCCCGTGAAGCAGAAGGCAAGGCGGCAGTCTACTGAGAAACAGGCTTTCATCATTCAAGAGACCCAGAAGCTAGAGGCGGCAGGAGTTATCCGCGAGGTCCGCTATCCCGATTGGCTGGCTAATCCGGTCGTTGTGCCAAAAAAGGGAGGAAAGGAGCGCATGTGCGTCGACTTCACCAACCTCAACAAGGCTTTCCCGCAGGATCCATTGTGCTTCCTAGATGCCTTCTCGGGCTATCACCAGATCAAGATGGCGGTAGAATACATGGAGAAGACAGCTTTCCTAACCCCGTGTGGAGTGTACTGCTATACGTGCATGCCGTTTGGGTTGCGCAACGTAGGAGCGACCTTTCAGCGGCTGATGCACATCGCCTTAGGCCGGCAGCTCGAGAGGAACGCTGAAGCTTATGTCGATGACATTGTGGTGAAGTCTCGTGAGGCAAGAACCCTGATACAGGACCTGGAAGAAACCTTTGCAAGCCTCAACGAAGTGGACCTACGGCTCAACCTGGAGAAGTGTGTATTTGGAGTCCCCTCGAGCAAGCTCCTGGGTTTCCTCGTATCCCACAGGGGCATCGAGGCCAACCCGGAGAAGGTCAAGGCAGTCGAAGACATGAGCCCGCCGAGGACCCTCAGAGAAATGCAGAAGCTCACCGGGCATGTGACTGTGCTGGGGCGCTTCATCTGCAAGCTGGGGGAACGAGCGCCGCCCTTCTTCAAGCTGATGAAGAAAAAGGGCACCTTCGAATGGACTGAAGAGGCCGATAAGGCATTCCAAGACCTCAAGAGGTACCTTACCAGTCCACCAGTGATGGTAGCTCCGCGTCCTCGGGAGCCCCTGGTGCTCTACCTTGTGGCCACCCCCTACTCCGCTAGCGCAGCCCTGGTGGCGGTCAGGGAGGAGCGTTGTGCCAAGGCCGCATCGACCGTCCGAACTGAAGCAAAGCAGAGCCAGGAGGGCCTCGCGAAGACCGCAACCGCAGCTGGGAAGGAACAGCCGCAGCAGGAGAACGCACCTGGAGCAGGAGAGGCCTCTTCAGGCGACCAAGCACTGGGAGCTCCGTCGTCTCAAGAGACGCCTCGACCTCTGGAGGATGCAAGTTGTGCCAGCACCCTCAACCTCGTCGAGCATCCTGTGTACTTCGTCAGCACGGTGCTATGGGACGCAAGGGCACGGTATCCCATGCCTCAAAAACTCCTCCTCGCGCTACTAGTGGCCTCATGCAAGCTATGCCACTACTTCCAAGGACATCCCATCAAAGTTGTCTCAGCATACCCCTTGGAAAGAGTGCTCAGGAGCCCCAACTTAGATGGAAGGGTTGCTGAATGGAACATTGAGCTACAGGCATTTCAGCTAGAATTCAGTACGACCAGAGTCATCAAGGGAGCTGCACTTGCGGGTTTCGTGGCAGCATGGGCAGAAGCGCCGGGTCTCGAGGCAGGCGAAGACCGATCACTTTCCCCGGGAAGTGAAGCACCGGATGGCTGGGTCATGTACTTTGATGGGGCGTTCTCCCGACATGGTGCGGGAGCTGGCGCAGTGCTCGTATTACCTACCCAGGACAAACTCTACTATGCCGTACAACTTTGCTTCCAGCATGGAGAAAAGGTCTCCAACAACATAGCGGAGTATGAAGGCCTAATAGCAGGCTTGAAGGACGCAATTGCCTTAGGGGTGAAGCGCCTCATCATCAAGGGTGATTCGCAGCTCCTCGTCAACTTCTCCAACAAGATATACGAGCCAAAGGACGAGCACATGGAAGCCTACCTCCCTGAGGTTCGCAAGATGGAGAAACAGTTTTGGGGGCTGGAGTTGCAGCATGTGCCTCACGGCACCAATCAGGAGGCTGATGACATTGCCAAGAGGGCATCTAGGCAGCTGCCTCAGGAGCCTGGCGTCTTCGAGGAGCGGCTCTTCAAACCCTCGGCGGTGCCCTCATTGTCGAGCACAGCGCAACCAAGGGAGGAGCTCCCTCAGCCGCCTGCCTCAGGAGCCCCAGTCTGCGGCCCAGCCTCAGGGGCGCGCTTGCTCCTGGCATTAGAGCCTCAGGAAGGGTGTTGGATCCCGGAGCTCAAGAACTACCTGATGCAAGGGACTCTGCCGGAGAATGAGGAGGAAGCGGAGCATGTGGCGCGGCAGGCCACGGCTTATTGCATCAGGGATGGAGAGCTCTACAGGAAGCGACCAAATGACGTGTCCCTACGTTGCATCTCCCGAGAACAAGGGAAGGAGCTACTGGCGGACATACACGGCGGAGACTTCGGGCACCACTCGTCGTCATGGACCCTCGTCGGCAAGGCGTTCCGTAGTGGATTCTATTGGCCTACAGTGCTCAACGACACCGTTGAGCTTGTGAAGGCTTGCGAGGCCTGCCAGTTTCACGCTAAGCAGATCCATTAGCCTGCGGGGGGTCTACAGACTATACCCCTCTCATGGCCGTTCTCACTTTGGGGGCTGGACATTCTGGGCCCGTTTCCTCGGTCGCCATGGGGCTATCGCTACCTATACGTCGTCGTGGACAAATTCACCAAGTGGGCTGAGGTGGAAGCCGACCGCACAATCCCGGCAGGCTCAGCGGTCAAATTCATCAAGGGCCTCATGAGCCGATTTGGGGTGCCCAACTGCATCATCACCGACAACGGTTCGCAATTCACCAGTAATCTCTTCAAAACATACTGTGCTAACCTTGGAATGCAGATATGCTACGCTTCGGTAGCACACCCTTAGAGCAACGGCCAGGCCGAGCAGGCCAACACGGAGGTCCTAAGGGGCCTCAAAGCCAGGACCTTCAAGAAGAAGCTGGAAGCCTGCGGCAGGGGCTGGTACGATGAGCTCCTGTCCGTGATGTGGTCAATCCGCACAACTGCGACCAAGCCGACTGGCGAGACCCCGTTATTCCTCGTCTACGGAGCAGAGGCTATTCTCCCTCACGAGTTCAGCCGTCGCTCCGCACGGGTCCTGGAGTTCGACGAGACGCAGCAGGACGCCATGCGGGGGACGGATCTCGTGCTGGGGGAGGAACGTCATCGAGAAGCCGCGCTGCGAGCGGCAAGGTATCAACAGGCGATGTGACGATAGCACTGCCGCAACATCCACCCCAGAACTCTTGAGGTAGGGGATCTCGTGCTCAGATGGGTTCTCTCCAGGGAGGGGCTGCACAAGCTCTCTCCCATGTGGGAGGGCCCATTCTAGGTTGTTCATGTTTCCAGGCCTGGCTCCGCGCGCTTGGAGACCCCGGAGGGGGTACCCGTCCAGAATCCATGGAACATTCAACATCTCCGGAGGTTCTATCCCTGAGCGAGGCCTAGCGCCTAGGAAAGGCCCGGTGCCTGTGAAGAAGGTGAACGCCTGTGAAGCTGGTGCAATTTGGGAAAGGCCCGGTGCCTATGAAGAAGGCGAATGCCTATGAAGCTGTTGCGTTTTGGGAAAGGCCCGGTGCCTATGAAGAAGGCGAATGCCTGTGAAGCTGCTGTGATTTGGGGAAGGCCCGGTGCCAGTGAAGAAGGCGAATGCCTGTGAAGCTGTTGCATTTTGGGAAAGGCCCGGTGCCTGTGAAGAATGCAAATGCCTGTGAAGCTCGCCACCCGTGAAACTCTCATGTAATAATGAGTGGGGCTGTACACGCCCCGGAGTCTCCAGAGTGCCGCCCTCGGGCCTCAGGGGCTCCTGCCCATGCCCAGTGGCAGCACTTAGCTCCGCGCTGGTGAGAAGACGTCGAAGGCTAGAATAGGTGCCGGACGCGGCTTTCCCATTTGCTTTCTGCAGTTGGCTTGTTTATTCCCGTTTGAAGTTTTATTGGAGTTGCTGACGTTCCTGGCTTGTGACTCTTTGTCTTTCTCGCTCGCTTGCCTCATTTTCTCTCGCACAAGTCTCGCGAGGGAGGTTCGCGGGTGCCCTCGCGAGTGTTTTCTGCCCCGATCGTTTGGAGCTTTCCTATCCGAGTCCTCTGCGGGAGCACCCCTCCCAGTCCATGCCCCACGGGCATCGCGACACGAGCGCAGGACCTGGGCCGATCGCCCCCACAACCAAGACCGTAAGTTACCCCTCCTACTGATCCTTGCAGGGCACGAAGCGCACGAGGAGGCCACTTCCTCGGGAGACGACGACCGCACCAAGCCCCACCGAGCTAAAATAGTTCCCGCACATGGGTGCGCGGCGCGGAAACACAGCGCAGAAATAGCAGAAACAGCGCAATGGTTAAACAGCAGTAGTTCTAGCACGCCCCTGCGGGGCCCTACATTACTTTCTATTTTTGCGCAGGGTAAGAAAGAAAACAAAACGGGCGTGATTCGTCCTGCGCCAGCCCACAGCAAAGGCTCGAGATGCTCCTAGGGCTCAGGCGGATCCCTCCTCTTGCTTCGCCGGGGCGCGACGGCGGGCTAACCCGCTACCTTCACACAGGCGGGCGCGACGGCGCGGGGGCTGGTCGCGGCCACCGCTGGAGGAGCCGCTTCCTGAGAGGGGGTCGCCGAAGCTCAGCGAACCCCGAGCACCGCCGCCTGTATGCCAGTCGCCATCTTCATCCTGGTCAGTGATGGGGCTGGCAGGCGGCCGCGGTCATCGTCTTCAGGGCAGCACCCGGCACGGCGACCATCTCCCCCGAACACCCTCACGTAGAGGGTGGCGTCGCCATCAAACTTGCAGTACAGGGTGCACCACCGGCCCAGGCCGCGTGCGCGGGCAAACGTTTGCCAGCCGCGTGTCAGAGCCTCATTCCCAAAAATGGAGACCTCCAGCGAAGCCCAGGAGGCCCTGCTGCAGAAGCCGTCTGCCTGGAGCCAGAAGCCGCACCGAGCGCCGGCCGACAGTTCATCTACGAAGAAATAGGGGAGCTGGAGCCTGGTGCTGGATGGGTCCGCCGACCACACGCGAACTCCGGCAACACCTCCGTAGAGCGAAAGCATGGCCTAGGGGGGCGCACACCCACGGCGTGCCCCCCGTCGGCAACCGGGCGCTCACCACCACGCAGGGAACCGCCTCCATGGCCGTGGGAGGCCACCACGGGGACCGTGGTATACTTGCGAGGGCGGCCTCGGCCGCGCTTGGTGGGGGGGGAGTCAGGCCCTGCCTGGGGGGCCTTCCCTTTCTCCGCGGCCGAGAATCTCTACGGGGCCATGGGGACAATGAGTAGCCAAGAAGAAGAAAAGGAGCAGCAAGAAGGGACGGGCTGAAGGGACTCACGCAGCCCCGTACTTATAGCCAGAGGAGACCAACCGCCGAGCACCACGATCACAGGTAATCATGACCGGACTCTCTGCATGCAGGAACTTGTCAAGTCGTGCAGCCGCCGAGGCGTCGTGGGGAAGCACAGACGCCCACGTCCAGTCAACCGCCACGCAGCGCCCAAGGCCGCAGGCTGTTGGGGCCCGTGGCGCTTCGTGCTTACCCGTTCGCTTCCCCGCCAGGCCAAGCCCGGGCGCGCCTTGGGCCCGGGGGCTACTGTCGGTGTTCTGGGAACGAGGTTCCCCAGACTTGCCTGCCTGTGGCCTGTGGCGTGGCTCAACTGGGGGCCCAGCGCAGCCCATCTTCATCAGCTCAAGCTCAAGACCCTCGCGAGGGGCCAAGCCTCGCGGGGCGGACAACATGAAGCTTCCTCAGAGGCAGCCTCATCAGGCAGGCTCGCGAGGAGGCGGAGAGATCAAGGCAGGGATACCTCGCGAGGAACCCGTGACGCAAGCCATGACGATCAAGACCAGGCAAGCGCCAGGCGGGCGCCGGCCTGCGCAGTGTCCTTGTTTCCCCTTTGGTGCAAAGGGGGCAAGCGCAGGCCAAGGCATCGGGCAAAGGTTGCCATTCCGGTGCAACGAGACCAAGACCAGCAGAGCGGCAGGATGGAGGTCACCGTGGAGCCCAAGATGGCGTCATCGCCAGTACTTTTGGCAGCCGAAGACCACCTTTGGTCAGGATAACTTGTACTAGATGTTCCCCTTCAAAATGACCAATTGTTGGCGCCCTTCCTGCTCATTATTTGGGGAGAGGCCCAAGGCCTCTATAAAGTAGAACTAGCCACACAGAGTAGAGGGACATCTAGAAATCTGGTAGAGCCCTAGCAGAGAGAGCGAGAGAGAGGCGACTGAACTCACCCTAGTAGTTCATCACACCAGCTCAAGAACACCTCTCGCGAGGCTGTTCTTCCCTTGTACTATTCATCAGCAGCCCCTGAGGCAATCCACCACACCTCACACTGGAGTAGGGTATTACACCACAACGGTGGCCCAAATCAGTATAAACCACGTGTCCCTTGTGTTGTTCGTTGTTTCCAGCTTAGATCACGCGAGGAGATTGGACGCAGATCGGTAGGGGAGAGATCTCCGTGCGCACCCCAGTGTTCGAACCTCAAGGGTCTGCCGGAACCCGAAATCTGACACTTTCTGAAGCAGACCCCCTCTTAATAGTATGACTTTCCTACGACTCAAATTCAACGAAAAGAAACATAGAAAAACCGCCGTCTTCAAAAGGCTCCGAGGGGCGTCGAATCATCTAGTGCCTAGCCATGAGATATCGGAAATGCTCAATGCACACGATTAGTCCGCAAATGCATTGTCATCAATCACCAAAACCACTTGGGGAGAAATATGCCCTTACAATAGGTTAGTCCCAAAAAATGATGTAAAGTCTATAAATGATTGTAAAACATCCAAGAATGATAATATAACAGCATGAATACTTCATAAATTATAGATATGTTGGAGACGTATCACACCCCTCCCACATATATATAGGTGGGGGAGGAGGGAGCAGTGAGGAGGCGCCCCCAAGTAGGCTGAATCCTACTTGGGGTCCTTCCCAAGTGGCGCCCCCTTACCATATTTGCCGGAGGGAGAAGGAAAGGGGGGAGGGAAGGAAGGGGGAGGCCGAATCTGAGGGAGCCCTGGATTAGGGGGTCCTCGGACAGCCGCACTATATACTTTGGCCGGACTGTTGGACTACGAAGATACAAGATTGAAGGCTTCGTCCCGTGTCTGGGTGGGACTCTCCTTTGCATGGAAGGCAAGCTGGGCGATTCGGATATGTAGATTTCCTTCTCTATAACCGACTCTGTGTAACCCTATCCCCCTCCGGTGTCTATATAAATCAGAGGTTTAGTCCGTAGGACAACAACAATAAGAATAATAGGCTAGCTTCTAGGGTTTAGCCTCTACGATCTCGTGGTACATCAACTCTTGTAATACTCATATCATCAAGATCAATCAAGCAGGAAGTAGGGTATTACCTCCATCGAGAGGGCCCGAACCTGGGTAAACATCGTGTCCCCCGCCTCCTGTTACCATCAGCCTTAGACGCACAGTTCGGGACCCCCTACCCGAGATCCGCCGGTTTTGACACTGACATTGGTGCTTTAATTGAGACTTCCACTGTGCCGTCATGATAAGGCTTGATGGCTCATCTTGTTGTCAAGGACAACATTACCTCTGGGGGGCCCTGGCTGTAGGCCAAACTCTCCGACTAGGCGGCTTCATCATGACCGCCCGTTCAGCCGTCGCGCCGACGATGACTTCTCAGGTCATCAAAAACAGCCTCCACGTCGGCTCTGGATTCACCGAGCATATGGATGCAATGGAGCTCTCTTCCTTGAACGAGCTCTTGGATCGCATCGCTGCATTGGGAGTCGCTACGGACTATGATCGGATCGGGCTTAAACCCGACCAAAGGGAGATTAACTCTCCGCCGGTCACCCATCAGATAGCGGTGGTGGAGGAGCAATGCAGCGATTCTTCCACTATTTTGAGGACAAACTATGTCCGGACTCCCGAGCTCTCCGAGCCGGATACCCGTCTACGGGAGGACATGGTCCAGGCTTCGAACCTAGGATCAAACAGCGGGCCATAACTATGGGGTAACTTCCTGGATCCCGAACTACCAAGCTTGTAAACTCCTTTGCCCCTAGGTCTCAGATCGGGTCAGGGTTTGGACCTGAATCTACCCACCCACCCTCACATAAGTGATCTTTCCCACATTAGACAAGAGCCCCAAGAGACAGTACATCACTATTGGGCCAGATTCCTCCTTGTAATGAGCAAGGTCAACGACTGTAGCGAGGAAGACACAATTTCATTCTTTTGCAAAAATTGCACAGACAAGGGAATCCTCAACGCCATAAGTCGCCGTGACATAGTACACTTCGCTGACTTGGCGGCCATAGTACAGAAGTACTGTGCGATGGAAAGCACCTGGAAAACCCAAACAAAATTCTAGGATCCTCCGGCTCTCACTAAACCCTCCGTCCGAACTAAAAGGGTGTACTCTCGTAAGTCACCTGATCCAATTATAAAGAAACCAAAGCTCACTACAGGGCGTGGAACCATATTGGAGGGATGGCTCAATGGACCATGCAAAATTCACACTACACCGGATACCATGCCAACACATAGCCTTAGAGCATGTTGGATACTCCGGCAGGTGGCCAAGAGCGGCGAGGATCTCCTCATAAACAATACCACAGAGCACCATCCCGTGGAAAATAACAATACAGTGCTGACAGTCTTCGAGACTTTCGCCTCAAATAATAGGCGCAAGTGAGCACTCCACAGCCTCGCCGAAGTCTGCCACGTTGCAACAACAAATCCATGGAATGATACGGCTATAACCTTCAATGCCAGTGACGAACCTCAATTCCGAACAGCCCGGGCACCAGCCCCTTTGGTCCTTAGTCCAATTGTGGACGGCTTCTGGCTTACTAAAGTGCTCATGGACGGTGGCAGCGGATTAAACCTCATCTACGAGGAGACTCTTAGCAAAATGGAAATAGACAAGAGCCGCATTGAGCAAAGCAGCACGACCTTCAGAGGAATCATCCCTAGTCGGGAGGCACGATGAGCAGGGAAAATCACACCACATGTGGTATTCGGCACGCCGGAGAATTATAGGTCCGAAGAAATCCCATTCCAAGTGGCCCTGTTTAGTAGCGAATACCACGCCCTTTTAGGGCGGGAGGCATTCACGATCTTCCAAGCTATACCCCATTACTGGTACATGAAGCTCAAGATGCCCAAGCCCAATGGAATCATCACTCTAGCTAGTGATCCGGACATAGCACTCCGCGCCGAAAATAAAACCGCCGCACTGGCCCTCGAGGCATTTTCTGAAGCCCTCGCGGCTGAAGAACTAAGCGCTGCGCTCCACAGTGGACAGGGACGACGTGATACTCGCCAAAAGACCCAAGTCGACCTCTTTTAAACCAGCGGACGAAATAGTCAAATTCCAGGTCCACCCAACGGACCCTACAAAAAAAGCATTCATCGGGGCACAGCTGAACCCCACAACAGATGCCGCATAGTGGGAGTTCTTGCGCGAGAATTGGGACATCTTCGCCTGGCATCCTTCAGACATGCAGGGAATCCCATGCAGGCTGGCCGAGCATAGCCTAAACATTCTAAAGGGATTCAAGCTGGCAAGCAGACTCTTCGGCGTTTCTTTGAGCCTAAGAGACAAGCCATGGGAGAAGAGCTATCCAAGTTACTCAAGGCCGGATTCATTAGAGAAATAAAACATCCGGACTGGCTAGCAAACCCAAGGATCCCTTCCCCCTCCCCCGCATCGATCAAATTATCGACGCTACCGCAGGACACGACTCATTGTGTTTCCTCGAGGCATACTCCGGATACCATCAAATTAAGATGGAGGAGTCCGATCAAGCCACAACGGCATTCATCACTCCATACGACCCCTTCTGTTTTAACACCATGCCTTTCGGGCTCAAAAATGCCGGTGCAACCTATCAACGCATGATTCAGACATGCCTGGAAACACAAATCGGCAAAAGAGTGGAGGCATACGTAAACGATGTGGTCATTAAAACTAGACACGTCGAATCCTTAATAGACGACTTGAGGCTTACGTTCGACAATCTCCGGACATATGACATCAAGCTCAATCCAAAAAAATGCGTTTTCGGCGTGCCCGCAGAAAGCTCTTGGGCTTCACCGTTTCCAATAGAGGAACTGAAGTAAATCCAGCTAAAATCCGAGCTCTGTCATAGTTGGCTATCCCAACAGACCTCAAGCAAATCCAGAAATTAACCAGATGCGTGCCTGCCTTAAGCCGCTTTATCTCCTGATTGGGAGAAAAGGCATTACCTCTTTATCGCCTTCTTCGACGCACTGAACACTTCAAGTGGACGGATCCGGCCATGGTCGGATTGGAAGAAATAAAAGCCCTCTTGGACAGCAACCCAATCTTGGTCGCGCCAAATATCAGTGAATCAATGCTGTTATATATAGCAGCAACACACCAGGTTGTAAGCGCAGTGCTCGTCGTCGAACGAGAGACGGACGGACATAAGTTCCCGCTTCAAAAGCCGGTATACTACGTATCCACTATCCCCACTCCATGCAAATCACGGTACCCACATTATCAAAAGATAGCATACGCGGTCTTCATGGCATCCCGGAAACTACGACACTACTTTCAAGAATGTTCAATTACGGTGGCCTCTGAAGTACCACTCAACAACATAATAAATAACCGCGATGCCACGGGCCGGATTGCTAAATGGGCTATTGAGCTCCTCCCGTTCGACATAACGTACAAACCACGGCGAGCCATTAAGTCGCAAGTACGAGCTAATTTCGTTGCCAAATGGACAAAAGCCGAACTCCCTAAAGAATACGGCGCGTAATCCAATTGGATCATGCACTTCGACGGCTCTAAGATGCTGGCTGGTTTCGGGGCAGGCATCGTCCTGACATCCCCCACCGGAGATACAGTCCAATATGTACTCCAAATTTTCTACACAGACTCCAACAATGCAGCAGAATATGAGGCCCTGTTGCATGGTCTCCGGATGGCAGTCTCCATGGCCATTCAACGCCTAGAGGTGCATGGGGATTCGAACCTTGCAATATCTCAAATAAATGGAGACTTTGACGCCAAGGACCCGAAAATGGCGGCTTACCGCAATGTCGTCCTCAAAATGTCAGCTCGGTTCGAGGGGCTCGAATTCCACCATGTGGTCCGAGAAAACAATCAAGCGGCGGATATCCTCGCCCGCATCGGCGCTAAGCGCGACCCTGTCCCACCTAATATCTTCTTGGAAAGGCTATTTAAGCCATCCGTGTTGTGGGAAGGGGAGACCGACAACAACAGTCCAGATCCGGCCACAACACCAGATCCCGAACACTCTGACGTAATCGGAGGCTCCGCCACTGAAATAACACCTTCGGCCCACGTGATTATGGCTGTCATCGCCCCGTGGATAGAACCCTTCTTGGCTTACCTAAATAGGCAAGAACTCCCTGAGGACCCAAACGAGGCATGTTGCATTGTGCGGCGGTCTAAAGCCTACAAGGTCCACGAGGGAGAGCTTTATAAGAAAAGTGCTACTGGAGTACTTCAAAGGTGCATCTCCGAAGACGAAGGACGGCAACTTTTGGCAGAAATTCATGCTGGACTCGGCGGCCATCACGCTGCAGCTCGGGCCCTTGTAAGCAAGGCCTTCTGTACAGGTTTCTACTGGCCGACAACCCGAGTAGACGCACAGGACCTCGTCCAACATTGCGTCGGTTGCCAGCTTTTTGCAAATCAAAGCCATATGCCACCTACCGCTCTCCAAACAATCCCCCTTACTTGGCCCTTTGCGGTCTGGGGGCTTGATATGGTTAGACCCCTTAAAGGAGGACGCCATAAGAAAAAGTACCTATTGGTCATGGTGGATAAATTCACCAAATGGATAGAAGCCAAACCAGTTAAAACGGCCGAGTCCGGACCAGTGATAGACTTCATATCCGGGGTTGTACACCGTTATGGTGTCCCCCACAGCATCATCACCGATAACGGCTTGAACTTTATAGTTGACGAGGTAAAAACTTGGTGCGGCAACATGGGCATTAAGCTCGATTATGCATCCGTCTATCACCCCAAACAAACGGTCAAGTTGAACGAGCAAATGGTCTTATTATGAGCGGAATTAAACCCAGATTAGTGTGATCCTTGAAGGAATCAGATACGCACTGGGTTGAGGAGGTCGACTCCGCACTATGGGGGCTGCGAACCACGCCGAATCGCACTACCGGATACACACCATTTTTTATGGTGTACGGCGCAGAGGCGGTACTGCCCTGTGACATCATTCATGACTCACCTCGAGTGCGCATGTACGAAGAGAAAGAAGCCGAGCTTGATCGACAGAACAGTTTAGACGCCCTCGAGGAGGAGCGTGACGTTGCAAAAGCCCGCTCCGCATTCTACCAGCAACAGGCTCGACGGTATCAAAGCAGAGAAGTACGGGCCAAAACTTATAATGTTGGAGAACTTGTTCTACGCCTACCCAAGAAGAAAAAGGACAAGCTCAAGCCCAAATGGGAAGGTCCCTTCATCATCGACAAAGTTCTAACCGGTGGAGCGTACCATTTACGTGATGCATTGGACAATCGACTCGAGGCAAACCCATGGAACGCGGCCGGACTCTGTGTTCATCTCCTTACCTCCTCCTTTATATATATATATATAGACACACACACACACTATTCTAACCACGGGATCAGAATAATATTCTGATCACAACCTGACCTGCCCCGCTAGTAGTACGTTGAACTTCCCTGTAAATTAGGTTGAACTTCTGCCAACATTGCCCAAACGGGGCTTGCGATATATCACTGGAAAGCTATGGACACCAATATCATGACCCAACTTAAATTTTGGGCAAAATATAAGCGGTTTAAGAGCAGTTTTGAAAACCGTTTTTTCTTCGCACAAAAAATGTGAATCGTATTTCCGATCGCATTTCTAAACCATTTATCGGAATGAGGCATATAATATGGCATTGGAAAGCTGCTGCAAAACCGCTCCTTCCACATGCTGAAAATTTCTCTAATTCCCTATGGTTAAAGAGTAATTTGAAAAAACATAAAATTTCGTAAACCGAACAGCTGAGTTCATTTTTTCGATGTCATTTCTAAATGGCTAATCCAATGGAGGCATATGATACAGCGTTGGAAAGCTTATGAAAATACGCTACTTTTTCATCTTAAAAGTTTTTTTTTCTAATTTTGAATGGTTTAAGAGTAATTTAGAAAATGGTCCAAGTCCTATCGAGTTCGTATTTTCGAGCTAATTTTTTAACCGTGCGTCCGAATGAAGCAAATGATATGGCGTTGGAAGGATTGAACAAATGCAAAACTTTTTGGTATGTATTGTTTCTCCCAATTCTTTACGGTTTTAAGTCAGTTTCGAAAATGGCTAAAAACATATTTTCGCCGTAATTTCTACAAACTTTATCGAAATTGGGCAAACAATATACCGTTGAAAAGCTACGGAAAATGCAAAAAAATTTCATGTTGATGGCTTTCTCTGATTCTTAGCCGTTTTCAAGTAATTGCGAAAATGATGAGATCATTCGTTCTGCCTTTATCGCGAAACAGATTCTTCGAAAATGCACCGCGTGAAGAACCTGAACTTCTCGGCGCGTGTACCTGAACTTCACTCTGTTTTTCACATGATTTTTTTGCTCGTAGGTCTCCATCCACTGCTCGTAACTCTCCATCCATTCACCCGAATTGAGCATGTGATATACCAATGGAAAGCTGCTGTAAGCACGCAAGTTTCCCATGTTGATCGTTTTTTCATACTCGTGACGATTTTAAAAGTTTTTCATCTGAAATTCATTCAGCGTAGTAGTTGAACTTTCTGCTGTTTTCACGTTGAACTTTTGTGACGTATTTTCGTTTGTAATGTTCTCAATCATTCATCGTTATTACACAAATGATATTTTTTTTCTACAAACCTCCTTGCAATATATTTTTTAATTTTCTCTGACCGAGGACTTGAACTTATAACAACAACAAAAATTCGACCTTGACTTTTAATTCATTTTTCTTGTATTAAACACATACCAGGTAGTACATGAACTTTTTCCATTTTAATAATTTGAATTATTTATTTTCTTTTTGAAATCAAATTTCTCCCAAATAATAACAAAACTTTTTGTGGATTGAGAGACTTATTTTAAAACGCCAAAAAACAATTTCTTTTTGTGTTTTTGAACATGGAAATAGAAGGTGAACTGCTCTCGCAAGAATTTTTGAGCTTCCCCGGACAGATCACATGAACTTCTTTCAATAAACTTTTTATGCTTTTATTTTTCTATACTTTTATTCTCACCTGAAATGCATTCCTCATAGTACTTGCACTTCTCATTGTTTTCACTATGAACTTCTGTCAGATTTTTGTGGATACGTCGAATTACACGCAATTGATTACGTTAAAAATAGAGAAGCCCAAACTAATTTTGAAAACTACTCCTTTAATTTAATTTGTACTTCTTCGTTTTTACTCTTTAGTAACAAGGTAAGACTAAGATTTTTATAAATATCGAACTTCTCTAATTTCGTAATTTGAACTTCTTAGTTTATTTCCTTGTAGTAACGGGAAAAATCCAAGGTTTCTAATAAATATTGAAATGGCCCGTTATTTAAATGTGAACTTCTAGAGTGTTTTATTAGAAACGGTAAAAATCCTTTTTTGATGAATTTTGTACTTCTCTATTTCAAAAAAATGAACTTCTTGTTTTCATTCTTTGACAAAGCGGAAAATCTGAATTTTGTATAACCATCAGACTGCTCCATTTATTATATTTGAACTTTTAGGGTATTTTAACGGATAAAAACCCTAGGTTTTATAATATCTGAACTTCTCTGCTTTTTTAATATGAACTTCTTAGTTTTCTTCTTTGAAAAGAAAAAAATGATATTTACATGGCTAATTTTGAGCTGCTCCGTTATTTTAATTTAAGCTTCTTGTTTATTCTTTAGCAATGAGGAAAATTTGAGTTTTTTAAAAACGCCAAAAATGACGTTGTTTTGTTTTTGTTTTTCGAACTTGTATATCCTATGGTTTAATATACTTCAAATTTTTGTGCTATTTTAATTTGAACTTCATATTTTTATTTTAGATTAAATAATTGTTTTTTATTTTTAAATAAACGTCGTGTTTCACTGTTTTTTTCAATTTGAACTTCATGCTGGATTCTTTAATATTAAGGGATATCTGCGTATTTTAATAATGGTAAAATCCTAGTTATTAAATAAGTATCGAACCACTTCGTTATTTTCCTTTGAACTTCTAGTTTTTTTAGGAACGGGGAAAAAATATCACACACACTAGATTTGTGAGCACAAGTCAATGGGATCCTTGGGAGGCATAGGTGCAGATTTGGACTAGTGGATGCCGAGTCAGGAAAATAAAGGAACAAACAAAATTAACTACTACAGTAGACATCTCAACTAGTGCATGCCCACCCGACCACCTCCTGTACAAGTAGTACTCTACATGCATCGCACACACACTTTTAGTGCTACCCTGTTCTTTCATCTAGTTCTGCATATGCTTTGTATATCTCTCCATTTACTGTATTCTTGCTTATCCAACAAAATCAAGCCATCACCTTCATCGGGAGAGAACAAAATGTAGCATTGGAAGAAAGCGTAGCGGGGAGCATTAGTTGGAAAGTCGTCCTCTCACGTCTTCAGGCTGGTTGATCTTCACCCAGCAGCCTGATGATGGGCCGGTTAGGACAGACTGCGTGCACCTGGCGATCCTGAGCCCCGGAAGCAACCTTCATCGGGAAGGTCGAGGCAACCGTTGCTAGAAGGTCAACCAGCCGAGCGCCGCCACATGAACCCATATGCCCCGCCATCTCCACGCCATTCAGGCGCTACCACGCGAGCCACACGCACGCCTTCCTGCCTCCAAGCTACTCGGCTACCGCTACGAGGAAGAAGGCCAAACACTGCCATCCGGGGAGGAAGAAGGTGCACGCAGATTTAGGGCCAATTCAGCTCTCTTTATGTCTAGTACCTTCTGCCTTTTATTTTCAGTTTCCATTTCCTGTCTGAACTCGTCCCTAGCTATGTGGGGTGCGCACCTTGGTGCCTCTGAACTTTAGCAGAAATCTGCAATCCTGAATGGAGTGCTCTCCTCGATGCCTCACCTATGGCTCTGCATACGCACAACTTGGGGTGTCTAAGTTTCCATCTCTGTCAACGCTTTATACATTAACATAAAACAAAAAGAATATGCCAACGCTATAGTATCATATCGATGCAGAGCAAGATTAGGGGGGAGCCATTGTGGTCTGGGTGCTCAACTCTCGCTGCAATATTGACGAACAGGAGCCCCACAGTCCTCGGGCAGCACATAGCATAGGAGGCGACAAGCTCCTCACAGGGACTCGGCCTCGGACGTCGTCGGGTGATTTTGTTTAACGACGCCAGTTGGTGTAGTTGAAGGGCGGCCCGAGAGAGTGCTCGAGGTGGCCCAGTTGAACGGCGCCTCAACAGGATGCCCGGAGGTGGTCCGAGAGTCACACGCCCCATGAGAGAAGATGAGGGTGGATCACACCTTATCCATAGCCGAGGTTGGCACGCTTCCGTCGCTGACGTACTCGAGGAACGAGTTGAACGGCACAGGCGTACGAGATTGGACTGCAGGTGACGGCGACCGTTTGATGGTTAGCGCTGGCCATGGTGGAAGCGCAGTGGCAGGAGGCTTTCGCGTGGGGGATGCTAGCCATGCGGCGGATGGCGGCGGTGGCGCGCGGGTGACTACTACGGAAATTGGTCGCGGGGTGGAGGTGCGCAGGCGGCGGCGCGGGGAGGTCGGTCATGGCGACGGAGGTGCGCACGCGACGGCGTGGGGAGGTCGGCCGCGACGGCGGTGGTGCGCACGCGGCTGCGCGGGGAGATCGGTCGTGGCGGCGATGGTTACAGAGGTGTGGGGGCATGAGGATTGGGGGTGCTTTTGGGGTGGGTGTTTTTTGTTTTTCTTTTCAGAGTTCAGAGTATCTCGTCGGCGCCTATATAGGGGCACGCCGTGATCTAAATAACTATTCTGATCCCGGGATCAGAATAGTGCTACTATATATATATCCATTATCTTTCTTTCTTTCTCCCCTTTTTCTGCACGGCCTTAAAAGGTTAAAATGTGTCTTGACTACACAATCTTGATGCGCCATGTGTGCTCATTACACCCGGGGGCTTCTTATAAATAAGCTTAATATAATTATGTTCCGAGCTCTATGCCCCTTGCACATGTGTTACTTTTCCACATGTACCTTTTCTTCGCCATTATATGCATCGATATGACCTAAGTTTTGGCCAAGATGGGTTGCCTGGCTCTTGTGTTTATGCCCTATGTTCCCGTTAATTCGGCTAGGGCATAAGGGAGCACCTCTGTGATTGTTACTACCGGGTCAGCCGGATGTGTACCTCAGACTGGGTGAAGCCGAAAGCTAGCGTTCTTAAGGGAATATTCGGTCGGTGAACAAAAGATGACTTTTACTTATTGCAATACATGCCCCCCAGATGTTTATGTCCTGCGTCTCTTTTTGCAGTTCGGAGATGCACATTAATGCATGTGTACCCAAGAAAAGGAACCCTTAACGGAACTATTCTCCCTGGAAGATGTTTCTTACTATCCATGTAATATAACATAGCTAGTTGGGTACTTGTCTGTTCAAGCGCTTATGACCCCTATGCCTGGTATCCACGCGTACCCCGGTTTTTACATAACTGAGCGGGTATTTGGATACACTCCATACTGTCAAGTCCGGAGGTCGAAGCGAAAAGGTCTGCCATGACAAATGATTTATAATCCGGCTAGGGACAAAATATGTCACTTGAAGTACACAGTCACTTAGACTGACTAAATTCTTCTTCTATACCATCCAATAGGCTGTCTAGCCTACAATCCTGTTGGGAATACTTTGTGGCTAATTTTACCTGGTCATATACCAGACTAAGGGGGATCTCTTTCCCATCAGACCCCACAGGTCCGACCTCGGCCATGTGGTTCGGGTCAGCCTTGCTATATCACTTCTTCACCATGGCCCAGGCTTCCCTTGCACCTTGTCGGCAGGCTGATATCTTCCATAATCGGAAGCGCCGCTGCGCTCCCTTGAGCATCTCTACGAGCTCCCCATGCCTCCTGGCAGGGAGGCGGATGGCCACAAGGCCTGGGCGATGCCCTGCATCACCTGCCAAACTTGTTCATGCAGTTGTGAGAGCTCTGGCAGAAGATCGCCCGCAGATCCGGGCATCTCCTCTTCGGGACGACCCATCAACATACTTATAGATATAACTCTGTTAGCTGGTTTCTTCTCTGAACTCTATAAAAGTTCGTTCAAGCACTTACTAAAAATGCCGCGTCGAAGCCCCTTATTCTCCTTTACGGAGTCGGCTAGCTGGGCTCGAACCTCTTTCAGTTCAATACCTAGTCGGGTATTGGCATCTTGGAGATCGTTTTTTCTCCTGCCTAACCCGCGTAAGCACGTGCTCCCAGCCTCTAGCTGTCGTTCAGCATGTTGCTCATCCCCTCGCACGATCTTTGGATTCACTCTGGGATCATCTGCAGAATCTATTGTTATATTTTCATGCATGCCGAATACTAACTGGTACATGCCATTTCATTCTTTTCGATCAGAACAAGTGTTACCAGATGGGGCCTTCTTGGACTCCTTCATTTTGGCAACTGCGGCCCATAGATGGGCTTTGCACTCCTCCAGCTCTTGAGACAAATGGGTATTCTTCTCCGTAAGAACCTACACATATAATGATCCTTAAATCAGTTGTGCCAATTGTTCCAAGTCTCAGGGGCTACTGATATACATAATTATCAGATTTTCTTACCCGTATATCCTTTACATACTGGTCCGTGGCTCTGGCAAGACCATTTTGAGCAGCTCGGATGTACGCGTCTCCTCAGTTGAAGGCATCGAATGCCTCTTCGGAGAAACCAGGGTCGCGGAGTACGGCCCGGCGACGCCTATGATTCATGGCACTCTCCACGTCGGAATTCATAGCGAACAGCCTATCCACATCCTCTGTAGGAGGAACATCCGGTGTTGTCCCCACGTTAGCATCTGCCCCTAAGATCGGGTCTGGAGTCCAGCTGGTGGAGGCGTCGCCGGCAGGCTCTCCGGACATAGTCCGGCGAGCGTTTTTTCTACCAGGAACCATGGACGTTATTATATTTTATAGACGACAACCACGGAGTAGGGTTCTTTTTCATACCTCTGCGACGGCGTCTCAGTCCCGACCGCCTTCCTTTTAAGCCTACCCGGCTTCGGTGCCCCTTGTTGGTGAGTCACCGCGGGTTCGGCATGGCGTCCCGAGGGCCTTCCCTATAAGACACCATACGTGTGCGGTGGGTGAAGTGCAAAAAGGGATCCTTCACAGAAGTTGGGACTCCGGTTTTACTTACATGTGATGCAGGGAGCAGGCCATGATAATCGGCTATGATGGCCACCAAGGCACCGTTGCAGCTTAACTGATAGAACGTCCTATCGATGAGCTCTACAAATATGTCTGGATCTTCTTCGAGTCCGGGGTCGAGGGCCCGGTCAGGGTCCTCTGGCTGTGGAGACGGGTTGTGGACCTCCCTCACAGCTTTTCGCAGTTCTTGCTATGAAATAGCAAGGTAAATATTTATAATGAAGAATGCAGGAAGGTCTGGAGTAAAAGGTAGCAGCTCACCCAGTTTGGGGGGTTGTACATGGAGAATCCATCCTGTGGCTTAATGCGGATGAACTCCTCTTCCTCTCCTTTGTATAAATCGGACAGTATTTTCGCTAGAGCAGCAGCGGAGTCCGGACCTTTACGGCCGAAGAAGGTGGCATCGTCTTCTCCATTGAAGTGCCACATGGGTTTCCCCCGATACTGAAGTGGCTGCACCCCCCGCATTACACATATTGACATAACCTCGATTATTGTCTGTCCTGATTTGGCCAGCATTTTTATCCTGCCCATCAGGTAAAGGACCTCTCTGTTATCTTCCTCCTGGGGGCTCCGAGGGCGCCAGCTGTGGTGTTTCTTCAAAGGGGCATTATTAAACTCAGGAAGGCCCATCCGAATAGGGTCCGGAAGGGGGACGTCTCCATATAAAACCACTCCGAAGGCCAGTCTTCGAATGTCTTCTTCGGAGTACCGGACATGTGTCCGGTCCCAGTGATGCGCCATATTTTGGCTCCGCCCACTTGATAAATTGAACCCTCCTATGTATGGGGTACGAGGCAAATTAGCCTCTTCCATAGCTCGAAATGAGCTTCGCAGCGCAGAAACAGCTCGCAAAAGGCGATGTAGACGGTGATGTGTAATATGGAGGCAGGAGTAAAGTTATGCAGCTGGAGGCCGTAGAACTCCAGGAGCCCGTGGAGGAACAGATGGATTGGAAATCCGAGTCCCCTCAATATGTAAGGGACAAGGCATACCCGCTCCCCCATGGATGGGTTGGGAAAGCTCTCCGCTTGCTCCCTGCCATTATAAGTGGCTAGTCTGGCTCGGACAGGGACCATATAAGCAGGCGGGAGAAACCCCTGGGTCTGTAACTCTACTAATTGGCTGTGGGGGACGGAACACTTCTCCCAATTGCCTGGCTTAGTGCTACGGGAGCGAGAGGAGGAGCTGTGATGGCCGTCCATGATGGGATGGACTTTTTCGGGCACGCTCCGATGGATACTCACTGTGGGAGGATGGTGTGATCTGGATCTGAGGATCCCCGACTCTTAAATAGATGATTTACTCACATGGTTAGGGTGGCAAATGTAAAAATGCCCCGACTTCTCGCATTCGCTCGACACGTGGAAGATAGCTATTATTAAAGCACATAAGCCGAGGAGTGCAACATTCATGGGAAGCCGGACACTACTCGTTACGACAGGTACTCAGGATTTGGAGAAGAACCCGCCTGGCAATGCCGAATACAATCTGCACGCCGGACTCACCGTCATTGAAGCCTGGTTCAGGGGCTACTGAGGGAGTCCTAGATTAGGGGGTCCTTGGACAGCCGGACTATATACTTTGGTCGGACTGTTGGACTATGAAGATACAAGATTGAAGGCTTCGTCCCGTGTCCGGGTGTGACTCTCCTTTGCGTGGAAGGCAAGCTAGGCGATTCGGATATGTAGATCTCCTTCTCTGTAACCGACTCTGTGTAACCCTAGCCCCCTCCAGTGTCTATATAAATTGGAGGGTTTAGTCCGTAGGACAACAACAATCAGAATCATAGGCTAGCTTCTAGGGTTTAGCCTCTACGATCTTGTGGTAGATCAACTCTTGTAATACTCATATCATCAAGATCAATCAAGCAGGAAGTAGGGTATTACCTCCATCGAGAGGGACCGAACCTGGGTAAACATCGTGTCCCCTGCCTCCTGTTACCATCAGCCTTAGACACATAGTTCGGGACCCCCTACCCGAGATCCACCGGTTTTGACACCGACAAAAGCCCCCCCTTTCCTTTCTCCCTCTTGGCCGGCTGCCATAGGGGGTGCACCAGCCCCTTGTGGTCGGTGTGCTCCCCTCTAATGGCCCAATAGGCCCGTTACCCTCCTGGGGGTGTCCGGTAACCCCTCCAGTACACCGATGACTACCCGGTACACTTCAAAACACTTCTGATGTTCGAATATCACCGTCCTATATATCAATCTTCACCTCCGTACCATTCCGGAGCTCCTCGTCATGTCTGTGATCTCATCCGGGACTCCGAAGAACATTCGGTCACCAAATCATATAACTCATATAACATTATATTGTCAACAAATGTTAAGCGTGCAGACCCTACGTGTTCGAGAACTATGTAGACATGACCAAGACACCTCTCCGGTCAATAACCAATAGCAGAACCTGGATGCCCATATTGGTTCCTACGTATTCTATGAAGATCTTTATCAGTCGAACCTTATGACAACATGTGTAATTCCCTTTGTCCATCGGTATGTTACTTGCCCAAGATTCGATCGTCGGTATCTTCATACCTAGTTCAATCTCGTTACCGGCAAGTCTCTTTACTCATTTCGTAATACATCATCCTGGAACTAACTCATTAGTCACTTTGCTTGCAAAGCTTCTTATGATGTGTATTACCAAGAGGGCCCAGAGATACCTCTCTGATACTCGGAGTGACAAATCCTAATCTCGATCTATGCCAACTCAACAAACACCTTCGAAGATACCTGTGGAGCATATTTATGATCACCTAGTTACATTATGACGTTTGGTAGCACACAAGGTATTCCTCTAGTATCCGGGAGTTGCATAATCTCATAGTCGAAGGAACATGTATTTGGCATTAAGAAAGCAATAGCAATAAACTGAACGATCAATATACTAAGCTAACGAATGGGTCTTGTCCATCACATAATTCTCCTAATGATCTGATCTCGTTATCAAATGACAACACATGCCTATGGTTAGGAAACCTTAACTATCTTTGATCAACGAGCTAGTCTAGTAGAGGCTTACTAGGGACACGATATTTATTTATGTATTCACACATGTATTTAAGTTTCCGATCAATACAATTCTAGCATGAATAATAAACCTTTATCTTGAATAAGGAAATATAAAATAACAACTTTATTATTGCCTCTAGGGCATATTTCCTTCAGCCATGCGAACGCATTGACATCCGCCCACAGGAAAGCAATGAGCGGGCTTTCCTATTTGTCATCATGGGTGGAACTTATGGTGCAAGTTCCCCCTGTTTCGTCCTCCTTGGCGGACACCTTCTTGGTCTCTGGTGGAGCATCTTTGTTCTTCTTTCTCTTGTTGGCAGAGCTCTCTCGCACATCCTCGACGAGAGCATAGCACTCTGAAGAGACGTGCTTGCCATAGTCAGTGGTCTTGTCGGTCTTCTTTCTCTTCTCTCCCTGAGGACTTTATCGGCAGGAGCATCAGCCTTCGTGGCAGATGCTGCAACTGCCTCCCAGTAGAGCTGGTCTGCACAAATCATCGCATCCTTCTTATCAGAATGGCTGGTGACGACGCTCATCGGCCCTGGCATCTTCAATGTGTTGTACGCATAATGTGATGCCACAATGAAATTTGCCAGTGCCGGGCAGCCAAGGATCCCATTGTAAGGCAATGGAATATTGATGACATCAAAGACAATTTTCTCTGTCATGTAGTTGAGCTCACTGTGAAACGTCACCAGTAAGGTGATTTTTCCCTTCGACTGACTTCTTCCTGGATTGATCCCTTGGAATGTACCAGTTTTCTTCAAACCTTCATCAAAAGTTTGCATCTTCTTGATCACATCTTGTGAGATCAAGTTGAGACCAGCCCCACCATCAACCAACATCTTTATCACCTTGAGGTTGCAGATTGTTGGTGAAACCAACAATGGCAAGCACTCGACCACGGTTGTGCAATCAGGGTGGTCCTTGGCATCAAAGATAATGGGCGTGGTCCACCATCTCAATAGCTTCTGGGCATCAACCGTCGGTTCTCCTGCATTAACCTGACGCACCCATTGTTTGAGCTGTCGGTGAGAGGAGTGCAAAGATGCGCCTCCATCAATGCACATCGCTTTTGTGGTCTTTTGGAACTCATGCTCACTAGATTCATCATCTTCTTCTTCATCCTCATCATCATCCTCTTCTTTCTTGTCACGACCTCTATCAGGCTTCTTTTCCTACTTGGCCTTGCCACGGCGACCTCCTTGGTCACCACGTTTCTTGCCGAACCCACCCGCACCTTGTTGAGCTTTCTCCTTGTCTCTCTTCCTTTATTCTGCTTTCTTCTTCTCGCCAAGCTACTCAACTTGCCGGCATTCTTGGAAGTCATGGCTCTTGGTGCGGTGGATCTTGCAATACTGCTTGCTGGAGCCGTCTGACTTATCAGGAGCCGCCAAGGCTTGACATGAGGCGCACCTGGCAACATCCTTTCCGGAGCTCTCAGTCTTAGCCTTCTTGGCGAGACAGGTGTTGCCGGAGCCCTCAATGGCTACCAGAGCCTTGCCCTTTCGCTTTCTGTTGCGCCAATGATTCTTCTTCTTCGGGGTTGTGGCAGCATCGTCGTCTTTCGAATCGACCTCTGCACCAACATCCTCCCCGGGAAGTCTCCGCCCCTATTCAGCACGTGCACACTTGTCGACGAGAGCATACAACTCAGTGACATCCCTTACTTTGTTCATCGCCAACTCCTCCCTCATCTTGCGATTTCGAACATTCATGTGGAATGTGGAAATTACAGTTGCAAGGTGGTTATCGGGGATCCCACTACACAAGGCTGAATCTCTGTATATACCTATGGAGCAACTCATCTTCTCTCTGCGGGATCACATGCAGATCACTTTCCTGGCCAGGAGCTTTGTGGCCTCCTGCGATGGCGCCAACAAACTCGTGGCATAGATCTGCCCAACAGGAGATGGAGTTCTCCCGCAAGTGCATCAACCATGATCTAACATTGGGCTTGAGCACCAACAAAAAATAGTTGGCAAGGATCTTGTCGTCTCGTCTGCCAGCAGCTTGTACATCAATGGTGTAGATGCTGAGAAACTCTGATGGATGGGTCTTGCTGTCGTACTTCTCTGGCACTTCTGTCTTAAAGTTCTGGGAATTGGGCGACTGGACTTACCGCAGTTCACGAGTACACACCGGGCAACCCACCTCGTAAGGTAGGCCGCCAGGGTGCCCTGGCGCTAGCTCGTCTATAGTGGGCCCTGCGCCTGTCGGACTGACGGCGCGCTTCCTATCGTCATTCGATGGTAGTACATGCATCTTCTCCCCATCATTCTTGAAGAACATGGCATTGATCGCGGTGGCCCCGCTGTCGGAGTAATCGGCCACGGGTAGGCTAACCCGAGGCCCAGAACCTTTCAAGATATCGGGGCTGACTGCGCCCCTCAAGACACCGGGATGGAGAGCCGCCTTCCAGAGGCCGGCTAAAGGAACAGCCGACTGCCCGCATGCGGCCGAGTCCTGGAGGCGAGGTCAAGATGGGCCGACTCCCGCCTGGCGGCTCACAGAGAAGCCGGCCACGGGGAGTCGGCCCACGACACCAACAAAGCCCATGCCCTCATAAGGGGGGACGGGACTAGAGTGGCCACAGTAAAGCCCACTCCCTCCCCTTTTCATGGGATGGCTAGGCCATATTGCGCCGTACCGGTGGAGATCTCCGTCCAGCGAGGCACTGTTGTCGTGCCATCCCTGACATCAGCAACAGTAGGCGGAGTCCTGCACCCACAACGGCTGTCGGTATGGTCCACGGATGATGGGCCCTACCGGCCAGCGAGAGTCCAGAAGACGGCAAGAGCGCCACCAGTCGGACCCGAAGGGAGTCGGCACCTGGAAGTCGGCCTTCCCCTCCCACGGGTCCCACATGCCATTAACCAGATGAGACGGGAGTGGCTACAGTAATCGCCCACCAGGTAGCAGGGCTGTAGGCACGACCCCATGACCAAGCCTGCGTCATTAGAAGCACGGCCACAGTAATCAGCCGCCGGCAAGACCCGCAAGCAGCGGGTACGGCCTGTCGGCTCCGTACCAGACCAGTCGGCGGGGCCCACCAGCCGGCGGGCCCCAGCAGTCGGCAGAGAAGCCGGCAGGCGAAGAGACTGACGGCTGGGCCCTGCGCCTAGTCGGTTTACCATTGTACCCCTGGGGGTAGGCCTATATAAACCCCTAGGGCACCCATGCAAAGGGTTCTGATCCATTAGAACTAGACTAGACCTTAGAGAAGGGGGGGGGGAGCTGGCCTAGTCTCCTCCTGCCTACAGATACAGCTCAAGGAGCACCATTGTACCCACTTTTTCCTTAGTGATCATGCGGAGACCCCGTAGAGCAGGACTAGAGGTGTTATCTCCTAGGAGAGCCCCGAACCTGGGTAAAGTTCACCGGCGTCTGTGTCTACGCCTCATCCCGTTTCCAGGCATCGGCGACGTTCTACTCGCCCCCACCATGATAAGCCATCCATTGGCATATGTCGCACCCAACCCCCGACATTTGGCGTCCACCGTGGGGCCTGGTGCACCGTCGTCCGGAGACCTGTTCTGGACGGGAACCCTTTTCCTCCCTGGCGAGCGGGCCAGCGGGGGACTTGGAGTCTGTAGGCTCCACTGATCCGATGTGGGTCGACTCCGACACCGTGTCGCTTGACACGTTCCCCACCAACGTGGTGGTCTACGACGAGCCGCTTCCTCGCGCGGAGAGTGGCGGAAGCACCGTCATGGAAGTGTTGGTCATCAATCATGGCGAGCACTCCGGCGAGGGTGATTACGACCCGCTCCATGCGGCGCTGCAAAACCTAGCAGCGCCCATCCCTGAAGATGCCGACGCCGAGACGCTGGAGGCACACCGCATTCAGCTAGTCGAAGGCGCCAAAAAGCTGTCCAGCATAAGACGCCTGTCAGAAGCCTACCAGCGCGAGATGGACTGCGCGGTGGGCGGCATGCCGGCTCCAGCTAGGCCTAGCCGCCTTGGCATGGTCCAGCAGCGCGGTGCGGCTATCGCCGATCTGTTCGGGGCAAATCTCCCCGTCTACGCCACACCTGCGGAGTATATTCGAGCCGCCCAGGCGACGGCGGACGAGCTGGACAAGTTCGAGGGCGAAGAGCGTCGCTTGATGATGGAGCGCGTGCAGCGACTCCTGGACGCGGCTGCTGAGCAGAACGAGGCCGGCTGCCACACTGATGCGCCGCGCCGACGGAATGACAACCTGCTTCCGCGCCGAGACCAAGGCGCGGAGTCTCGGACGCCGACAGGCGGCGTCCTCGGAAGAAAAGACAAGGAGCCGGCTGCCAGGCGCAGTCGGACTCGCATCACCATAGAGCGAGACCGAGACGGCCGCCCAAGAACAGTGGAACGGCGGGACGACTGTCCGCCTCCACCCCCTCGGAGGGAAAGGCGAGTCTCCCCGCCACCTGTTGATCACCCGACGCTCGGCGACCACCTTGGCCGCCGAGAGGGAGTCGGCGAGAACGACACCCGCCATCGGATCAACCGTCTCCACCGATCCCTGGCGCTTGAGGACAAAGATGAGTTGGGTCCGCCATGTTTTGGCCCCTACATCCGAGACGAGCCCTTCCCCAAAGGGTTCACGCTCCCCAGACACACACCCAAGTACACCGGCTCCGTAAAGCCGGAGGACTGGCTGGTCGACTACTCCACGGCCGTCAGCATAGCAAACGGCAACAAGCGTGTTACAGTGAAGTTCGTTCCACTCATGCTCCAGGGCACGGCCCGGACATGGCTGAACAGCTTAAGGCCCCGCAGCATCAACAGTTGGGTCAACTTCACCGACGCCTTCGTCCGCAACTTCACCAGCACGTACATGCGACCTCCCAAACCCCGCCAGCTCTCCTTGTGCGTGCAAGGCCCCAGCAAGTCAACTCGCGACTACCTCACGCGCTGGGCCGAGCTCCGCAATTCTTGCGAGGTCGTGCACGAGGTGCAGGCTATTGAGTACTTCACTTCAGGATGCTGAGAGGGCACCCTCCTCAAGCACAAGCTTCTCTGTGATGAGCCGGAAACCCTCGACAAGCTGCTGATCATAGCAGACAAATATGCCACGGTCGATTCCTCCATGAAGATAGAGATTCAAGTCAGCGCAACCGGCAAAGTGGCTCCTCAGGCTCCCCGAACCCCAGCCGGAGACACCAGTCGGCGTCAACCGCAGAACGACAACAAGCGTAAAGCCCCCAACCCCCCCCCCCCCCCCCCCCCCCCCCGCCGACTTCCACCAGTCGGCAGGTGGCAACAGTTGAATACCAACAGCCGGAAGGGCAGCCTCCGCTCAGACGTCAGAAGGGCGGAAAGTCCAACTGGCAGCCGGCTTTCTCATATGAGAAGACTCTAGATGGACCCTGCAAGTTCCATAGTGGCGCGAAGCCATCCAACCACACCAGTCGGAAATGCCACTGGCTCACCAGGATCGCAAAAGGAGACGGCCTTTTGCCTCCCCCACCTGCTGGGCAGCCGCCTCCCCCTCCGCCCAAACAGCTGGCGGTCAGACCAGTCGGCGCAGTGCAAGACGAGTACCCAGAAGAGCAGGGAGCATAAGTCGTGTTCACCAGTGTGGCCGACGATCGACGCAGCAGATGGCTGCAGCAATAGGAGGTGAATGCAGTAGCTTCTGACACACTTGAGTTCATGCACTGGTCTGAGAAGCCCATCAGCTGGAGTGGGGCTGACCACCCTGAAGTAATGCCTAGACCCGGCTCCTATGCCTTGGTTTTGGACGCCACCTTTGCCACCGACAAGCGAGCTGCTCATTTTTCCATAATCCTGATAGACGGCGGCAGCAGCATCAACATCTTGTACAAAAACACCATGGAGAAGTTGGGAATCAGGCAGACGCAACTGCAGTCCAGCCGGACGGTGTTCCACGGCATAGTCCCTAGTCTTTGCTGCTCGCCAATCGGCAAGATTTTGATTGACGTCCTCTTCGGAGACAAAGATCATTTCCGCCGTTAGTGGATATGGTTCGAGGTGGTGGACCTAGAGAGCCCATACCATGCACTGCTTGGCCGGCAGCCCTGGCCAAGTTCATGGCCGTCCCCCACTATGCCTACCTCAAGAAGAAGATGCCAAGTTCCAAAGGGATTCTGACCATAACTGGCGACTACAAGAAGTCGTCCGCCTGCGCATCAGAGAGCAGTCGACTGGCTGAGTCCCTTGTGATCGCAGCTGAGAAGCGGCTGCTAGATCAAGTTGTGGCGATGGCAGGCAAGCAGCCAGAGATGTCGCCTGATCCCAAAGAGTCGGAAGCTGAGGGCTCGTTCAAGCCGGCCAAGGAAACAAAAAAGATACCTTTGGACCCGGAGCACCCAGAGAGGTATGCTGTCGTAGGCGCCAACCTCGACAGCAAATAGGAAGGCGAGCTCGTCGATTTCCTCCGTGAGAATCGAGACATCTTCGCATGGTCCCCCAAGGACATGCCAGGTGTCCCGACGGAATTCGCCGAGCACAAATTACACGTCCGTTCTGATGCCAAACCAGTCAGACAGCCTTTACGCCGCTTGTCAAAAGAGAAGAGGAGCGTTGTTGGAGAAGAGATATCCCGGCTGCTCGCAGCCGTCTTCATCATGGAAGCATTCTTCCCAGAGTGGCTGGCCAACCCGGTATTGGTACTGAAGAAGAACAAGCAGTGGCGAATGTATATTGACTACACCAGCCTCAACAAAGCATGCCCCAAGGACCTGTTCGCCTTGCCAAGGATCGACCAAGTGATAGACTCCATAGCCGGATGGGAGCTGTTGAGTTTCTTGGATGCATATTCAGGGTATCACCAGATCAAGTTAAACCCAGCCGACAGGCTGAAGACTGCCTTCATCACGCCATTTGGAGCTTTCTGCTACCTAACCAGGACGTTCAGCTTGAGGAATGCCGGCACCACCTTCCAACGATGCATGCAGAAGTGTCTCCTCAAGCAGCTCGGCAGAAATGCTCACGTCTACGTGGATGATGTGGTGGTAAAGACGGAGAAGCATGGAACACTGCTGGAAGACCTCAAGGAGACCTTCGACAACTTGCGCCGATTCCGGATCAAGCTCTACCCAGAGAAATGCATCTTCGGAGTACCAGCCGGCCAGCTCCTTGGTTTCCTTGTCTCCGAACGCGGCATAGAATGCAACCCTGTGAAGATCAAGGCGATTGAAAGGATGGAGGTACCCAGCCACTACTGGACGTACAAAAATTCACCGGCTGTTTGGCGTCCGTCAGCCGGTTCATCAGTCGGCTGGGCGAGAAGGCCCTTCCCCTGTACCAACTCATGAAGAAGACCACTTTTTTCGAGTGGAACCACAAGGAGGACAAAGCATTTGTCCAACTAAAGAAGATGCTGGCGACTCCACCTGTTTTGGCGGCTCCGACTCCTAAGGAGCCCATGCTCCTCTACATCGCCGCCACCAGCCGAGTGGTCAGCACGGTCATTGTAGTAGAGCGCAAGGAGGAAGGCAAAGCACTACCAGTTCGGAGACCGGTATATTATTTGAGTGAAGTAATGTCGACCTCCAAGCAAAACTACCCCCACTACCAGAAGATGTGCTATGGTGTGCATTTTGCCGCCAAGAAATTGAAGCCTTACTTCCAAGAGCATCCAATCACTGTGGTCTGCACGGCTCCTCTAGCCGAGATCATCGGCAGCCGAGACGCTTCGGGACAAGTGGCCAAGTGGGCCATAGATTTGGCCCCCTACACCATCTACTACCAACCTCGCACCGCCATCAAGTCACAAGCGCTGGCCGACTTCTTCGTCGACTGGGCCGAAACCCAGTATCTACCACCAGCGCTCGACTCCACCCATTGGCGAATGCACTTCGACGGCTCCAAGATGCGCACCGGCTTGGGAGCCGGCATCGTCCTCACCTCTCCCAAGGGCGACAAGCTCAAGTATGTGCTACAAATCCATTTTGCCACCTCCAACAACGTCGCCAAGTACGAGGCACTCATTCACGGGCTCCGGCTAGCCAAAGATCTCGGCATTTACCGGATCCTGTGTTATGGTGACTCCGACTTGGTGGTCCAGCAGTAGTCAGGCGACTGGGACGCCAAAGACGCAAACATGGCAAGCTACCGCTTCCTCGTACAGCAACTCAGTGGGTATTTGAGGGATGTGAGTTTCTCCATGTACCAAGAAACAACAACGACCAAGCAGACGCCCTGGCGCGAATCGGCTCCACCCGTCAGGCGATACCGTCCGGCGTCGCCCTTCAGTGCCTCCTCAAGCCGTCCGTCAAGCCATCACCAGAGTCAGACATCCATCAAGGCGAATGTGGCCATCACGCGGCTTCAAGAGCACTCGTTGCCAAAGCTTTCCGCCATGGTTTCTTCTGGCCGACTGCTCTTGAATACGCCAAGTCTCTAGTCCAAAAATGCAAGGGGTGCCAGAAGTTCCGCTCTAAGCCTCATCAGCCGGCTTCGGCACTCAAAACTATTCCTATTGCCTGGCCGTTCGCTGTTTGGGGCCTAGACATGGTCGGACCATTCAAGACGGCGCGAGGTGGTTTGACTCATTTACTTGTTGCAGTGGACAAGTTCACCATATGGATAGAAGCAAAGCCAATCAAGAGTTTGAATGGTCCGACTGCTATGACCTTCATCTCTGACATCACAATTCGGTATGGCATACCGCACAGCATCATCACCGACAATGACACAAACTTTGCCAAGGGTGCCTTGCCCGTTTCTGCATGACGCAGGGCATGTGACTGGACTTAGCGTCCATTGCACATCCGCAGTCCAACGACCAAGTAGAGCGAGCAAATGGCCTAATCCTGTCCGGCATCAAGCCCCGGCTGGTCGAGCCTCTAGAGCGCTCGGCAGGCTGCTGGCTTGATGAGTTGCCAACCGTCCTCTGGAGCCTGCGCACGACTCCAAACAAGTCAACCGGCTTCACGCCCTTCTTCCCCGTCTACGGTGCCGAAGCCGTCATCCCAACGGACATAGAGTTCGACTCCCCTCGAGTCACCATGTACACCGAGGAGGAAGTAGAGGAAGCATGTCAAGACGGCGTCGATCTACTAGAAGAGGGCCGGCTATTGGCACTCAACCGGTCCAGCATCTACCAGCAGAGCCTACGCCGATACAACAATCGGAAGGTCAAGCCGTGATATTTCCAAGAAGGAGACCTTGTGCTTCGGCTGATTCAGCAAACAGCTGGCCAGCACAAGCTCTCAGCACCTTGGGAAGGCCCCTTCATCATCAGCAGGGTGTTGGGCAATGACTCCTACTACCTGATCGACGCTCCGAAGCCCCGAGCACGCAAAAGAGACGACTCCGGCAAGGAGACGGAGCGACCATGGAATGCAAATCTCCTCCGAAGATTTTACAGTTAATGCAGTATGTATCACGCTACCTTTTGTATTAAAGTATGAAGACTTCGGGCCCCTTGAGAAGATCTCGAGGACTGCCTTGTTTTATCTATATGATAATGAGTTATGCCTACGAGTATATTATTCTTTACTGCTTGGCACTGGGTTCGACTAGTCGGCCCAGGGACTTGCCGTCTTAAGCTATGAATTGACTTCCTGCAACCGAACAAGTAGTATGTGGCACTCAAGCGGTCTCCTATTAGAAGCCGCAGATCGTAGAGCGACTGACTGGCAAGTGGGAGTAAGGTAGAATGGGTGTCCATATGAAAAATGGCTAAGGACTCAAAGCATGCACATAGCTTAAGCTGGTTTTCCGCTTTTTGCAACCGACTCCCGAGTAGCCGGCTCGCCGTTTTCTAAATTAACTTGCTAAAAACTATAAAAGGCTAAGTACTTGCCTTCCCAAAGAAGCCAAGTATTTGATCTAGCGGCAGTCCGCAGAGCGGCTGTCCGACTAGCAAAACAGCAACTAAGGGAAGGCGGCAAAGGGAAAAGTCAAAGAGCAAAGAGCAAGAAAAGATAGAATACGGATAAATATTTACATAAAAAGGCCCTTGGCCGAATCATCAAGCAGAAATTGAAGATACACCCAGTGGGTGGAATTGTGCAAAATAACAAGTTCATTGAGACTACTAAGTAGGTAAAGCAAAGATAAAGTGGCAGCCTAGGAAGCCGCGGATGGACTCGGAAGACCGGAGGGGTCGGCGGTGCCAGTTGCCGGGGCAGTCGGCTGGTTGGTCTACGCCTGATCACCTCTGGCGACAGCTGGCTCAGTTGAGCGCGGCTCGTTGCTAGAGGCGCGGTCGGGCTGGGGCTGGCCGTCTGCCTCGACCTCTGGCGCCTCCTCCTCGTCTCCTTCCTCCTCCTCGCCTTCCTCTTCGCCACTAGAGTCGATCACCTCCGCCGAGTCCTCGCCGTCGTCCGGGTTCAGCCCGAACCACTCCGGCGGTGCCTCCTCGCCGTTCTCAGCCTGCTCTGGGACGAAGACATTGGTATCGGTGTACTCAGTGATCGATGCGGCATGCCTGACGAGGTCGTCCTCCACCGTTGCCAGCTCCGCCTGAGCTTCCAGCCGGAACGTGGCTAACTGGGCTAAACTCGGCCCAGGATACCACGCCTTGGTATATTCCAAGGCCCAGCAGGCTCCTGCCCGGGCTGCAGAGCCCTTCCAGGCCTCAACACGGTCGGCTGCCACCTCCAGCCAGTCGGCAGTCCGACTGGGGGTGCGTGGCGCCTACATGTCCGGCCACAAGACAGCAATCGCCTGGGCGCCGACATGTTGAAGCCGGTGCAGCATCTGGTGGGCTGGCCGAAGACGGGCCTCGATGCTCAGAATATGCTCATTAAGAGTTCGGGGGGCATCGGCGGCGACCTGTGCACCGTCCGCCCTCCGTGCTTCAAGATCAGCCTCGATGGCCTGATTGGCGGCGTTAGAATGGCCAAGGAAGAAGTCTACTAAGGAAGAAGAGAAAAGAAACAAAGTTAAAAATTTATGGCCGACTCGACTAGCAGTCGGTAGCCCTAAAAGGGAAATGAATGGAAGCTCACCATCGACAAGATCTTCGATTTCCTGGAAGCCGGAGACCAGCGTCGCCTCCTTGTCCGTCCAGGAGGAGCGCTCGGACAAAAATTCAGTGATAAGGGCGGTCTCCTTGTCCTCCGCCTCCTTCTCGACCCTCTGGAGCAGCTCCTTCTGCTCCACCAGCTGCGTAGCCAGCCGGTCACGCTCCGCCGTCAGCTGGCGGCACTCCTCCTCCCTAACGCGCAGCGCGGTTTTGACTTCGCCCAGCTGCTGCTGAAGGGCGGCGTTGGCCTCTGAAAAAAGAGGGGGAGGAATGTCAATCGTCAGCAAAGAAGAAAGGTCACCGGGGAGAGCCGGCCCGACTGCTCAGCAGTCGGCCCGAATCTCGGGGAATACAACCCGCGGGTGCGCCAGCGCGCCCCCGCAGAGAAAGAAGAAAACTCACCCCGACTGTCCGACAAGTCGGCGGTACGCTTAGCCTGCTCCTCAACATTGGCGTTGAAGGAGGTCACGCGAAGATTGTGGTAATCCTGCATCAAAATTTCAGAAAAAAGCGTTGGTACTTGGAACTCGCCGATTAGAGTTCCGAGCCGCCTGCTCAGCAGCCGGCCCGAAACTCGGGGACTACACCCAGTGGGTGCGCTGGCGTGGCCACACAAAGAAAAAACAAGGAAGCAAAGCAAAGAAAGGATGCATACCCGGATGGCCGTTCGTGACGCCAGGTATGCCTTGGTGCACTCCTTGATGGCGTCACCCTCGACCCGGAGCTTGGCTTGGACGTCCAAGAGTGCCCGGTTCAACGGGCCCGTCCCGCCTCCGCGCACCCACCCGGTGGGTGCAGTGCTCGACACCTCAGTGTCCAGGATCGAGGAGCTCGCAGCGCCGGTATCCAGAGGACGCGACGCTGAGGCCGCCTTCGCGAGACGTCGGCGTACCGACCTCGAGGGCCAGGCCCGTCGCCGCCGCGCCTCCAGTTGGCGGCACTGGTGGATCCGCCGATTGTCTGCCTGGCGCGCCTCCGGAGGGTGGCGGTGGCGGCGCAATGACCTCCGCCATAGCGGTGACGTCGGCGTCCCTCTCAATGACCGGGTTCTTGTCGCCGGCTTCCCCAGTCTGTGCCGAGAACTCCGATGGCGACGGTGCGGAGTTCAAGGGGACGACAAACACTACCGACTAGTGGCGTGCGGCTTCTTCTGCGCGTTTCTTCTCCGCATCGGCGGCCTCGGTTTCCGCCAGCTTCTTCGGAGCGGCGGCCTCCGCCTTGTCGGCTTCCGCCTTCTTCCGGCGGGCGGCTTCCCGCTCCTCACGCGCCTCCCGCGCGTTCCGCTCCGTCGCCTCCCAGAGGTCGGCAGCGGGGTCAACCCGCCGGGTGGTGGAGGAGGTCTCCGCCGACTTCACAACGGAGCCGGCGGCCGACTTCTCAAGAGAGAGAGGGGCCCTAAAGCCGGAAAACAAAGTAAAGAAATTTCAAACAGACTCAATAAAGAAATACGAAGATACGAGGGGAGGTGGTGCTTACGCTGAAATAAGCTGCGGCGTCTTCACCACCTTGCGGAAGCGGTTGGCCTTTGCGGCCGCCTCGTCCCGCTTGGTCACCGCGGCTGAGCCCTTGGGCTTCTTCGGCCGGCTTCCAAACAGGCTCGCCCCGGCCCTGCGCTTCTTGCCGCCGCCTTGTGCGTTCGGCGGAGCTGACGAGCCCACGCCCGACTGGCCGGCTCCTGGTGGGTGGCGTGGGACGACCTCCTCGTCATCATTGGGCCAGTCCTCGAGACTGGCCCCAAGTCTGGGGCCGCCCGCTGCGCCGCCTCCTCCCTCGGCGTCGTCCTCCAGGGCCGCCGCCCCCAGGTCGGGGTCGTCAACATCACTCTCCGCCCGGTCAGGGAGGAATTCGTGGTCCGGCCCCGTGGTGCCGGCTGCTGGCTAGAGGAGGGGGTTCTGACCAAAGCCGGCTGGTCAGATCGGACAAAACGGACTCGGCAACGAAGAAGTCAGAGAGAAAGAGAAAAAGAAAACGACTCACCAGAGGCGGAGGGGCAGCACGTGAATATGGCTCCTTGCCGAATTGCCACTCTTCTCGAAGGTCCCAGCTCGCCAGATAATTGACCATATAGGCCACCTCCTCGCGAGGCATCTCCTTGGTGCACATCCGACTCGGGTCCCGGTGCCCGCTCATCTGGCTGATCAGGTGGGGGCGACTTTGAAGAGGGAGCACTCGGCGGGCCACGAAGGCGGCCAGCAAGTCCGGCCCGGTCAGGCCCTTCGACTGTGCCAGTACTTGAAGCCGCGCAACGGCACCGGATCCCGCAGGCGTCAACGTCAGGGCCCGGTACGACCAGTTGGGTTGCCCCCCAGCCGGCGGGCCGGCTACGAAGGCCGGTAGGTTGATCCAGTCGCCCTGCGCGAAGACGTTCTTCATGTAGAACTGCGACCGCTGCCACATCTTCACCGACTTGATCAGCTTGATAGAGGGAAACGGGTTGTCGGCCCCGACCTCTGCACGGTGATGAACGTGCCGCACTGAGCCGGCACGCCCGCGGCCTGGGTGCCGAGCTTGGAGTGGAAGAACTCCCCCAGAGCTCCATGGTGGGGAGAACGCCGATGAAGCCCTCGCACAGGGTGACGAAGGCGGACAGCAACACCACCGTGTTGGGGGTGAGGTGGTGAGGCTGGAGTCCGTAGAACTCAAGGAAGGAGCGGAAGAAGTTGCTCGCCGGCAGGCCCAGGCCGCGTAGGCAGTGCGAGCGGAAGATGAACCGCTCGCCCTCCTGCGGCGTCGGCGAGATCTCTCCCCTCCGCGCGAGGCGGGCCCTCACGAGGTCCTCGCCGGGCAACCGACGCGTCTTGCGGAGGAAATAGACGTGGTCGTCGTGAACCTCCGAACCATCCCAGGTGCCAGAATGCGCCGTAGGGGGCGTGACGGTGGAGGAAGAGCTCATCGTGAGCAGACTGCCGCAGCGCTCGACGTAGCTCGAGGTGCGGCGGAGAGAGAGAATAAGAAGAAGCAGCAGTGGGGAGGTGGGACCCGCGTGCTCCACCGTCTCCCCTCCTCCCCCTACTTATAGCCCAGTGGGCTGCGAAGCCGAGGGGGCAGTTGTGGGATTTACTGCGCCCACTACTCCACGCCCCCCACGTTTATCACGCAAAGTTACTGCGTGCGGTAATTCCGTGGGAACCTCAACCGCCCCCCACGGCCGCAGCGGATCCGCTCGCATGCCGAGGCGTGGTAGTGGCGGGCCCCGCCTACAGACATGTCCCATCTCACGAATGGGTAGGCAGGCTGGCACGGCCACTAGTTTCTACATGGCAGGCACAAAGTGGGTGGCGGTCAGGAAGCTGTTGTGGTGCCATCCCTGACATCAGCAATTGTAGGCGGAGTCCTGCACCCACGACGGCCTGTCGGTACGGTCCATGGATGATGGGCCCTACCGGCCAGCGAGAGTCCAGAAGACGGCAAGAGCGCCACCAGTCGGACCCGAAGGGAGCCGGCCCCTGGAAGTCGGCCTACCCCTCCCACGGGTCCCACACACCATTAACTAGACGAGACGGGGAGTGGCTACAGTAATCGCCCACCAGGTAGCAGGGTTGTAGCCACGACCCCATGACCAAGCCTGCGTCATTAGAAGCACGGACACAGTAATCGGCCACCGGCAAGACCCGCAAGCGGCGGGTACGGCCTGTCGGCTCTGTACCAGACCAGTCGACGGGGCCCACCAGCCGGCGGGCCCCAGCAGTCGGCAGAGAAGCCGGCAGGCGAAGAGACTGACGGCTGGGCCCTGCACCCAGTCGGTTTACCATTGTACCCCTGGGGGGTAGACCTATATAAACCCCCCAGGGCACCCATGCAAAAGGTTCCGATCCATTAGAACTAGACCAGACCTTAGAGAAGGGGGGGGAGCTGGCCTAGTCTCCTCCTGCCTACAGATACAGCTCAAGGAGCACCATTGTACCCAGTTTTGCCTTAGTGATCATGCAGAGACCCCGCAGAGCAGGACTAGGGGTGTTATCTCCTAGGAGAGCCCCGAACCTGGGTAAAGTTCACCGGCGTTCGTGTCTACGCCTCATACCGTTTCCAGGCACCGGCGACGTTCTACTTGCCCCCAACATGATAAGCCATCCATTGGCATATGTCGCACCCAACCCCCGACACCCGCGGATCTGACGACGCCATGGACATGTCGTCATGGGTGTCGACCCTCTGGCTGTGTCGCTGCTATTGTTGTCGTGGAGGGGACTGCACTGTGGGTGCACCGCCTCCGGTCCTCTCTCCGGCAGTGCACACTGGAGTGGTGGGCTATTGTTGTCAAGGTCCCACCCGCTGCGGTTTGTCGTTGTTGGCGAAACCAACAAGACTCTTCATGGTGGCTCTCCACTCCTCCATCTTCTCTGCAGCAGGAGGAAACACCAAAAGTAACTGAGCATGTGCCAGGGCCTATTCTGAAGTTGCTGGCAAGGAAAGGTGCGAGGAACGAGAGGTGTTCTTGCTTCCAACTGATCTAGAAGTTGTCCCGTATCGAACCAGCGATCATGGTCTATTTTTGGCCAGCACATCCTGAGGATGATGCACGGGGGTCTTGCCATGCGGACGCTCGGAGCCGCTGACATCGTGGCACTGCTCGTCTCATGCGACCTGAGATGGTCGCGGCGTGTGTGCCTACGTGGGTGTCTTGAATGGCGGCCTGTGATACATCTCCATCGTATCTACTTTGCCAAACGCTTTTCCTCTTGTTTTAGACTCTAATTTGCATGATTTGAATCAAACTAACCCCGGACTGATGCTGTTTTCAGCAGAACTACCATGGTGTTGTTTTTTTGGAGAAATAAAAGTTCTCGGAATGCAACGAAAACTTTGCGAGGGTTTTTTATATCAATAAATAGAATTTCTGGAGCCAAGAGTCACCTAAGGGGGCACCTGGGTGGGCACAACCGACCAGGGCGCACTTGCCCCCCCCAAGCGCGCACAGGTGGGTTGTCCCCACCTGGTGGCCCGCAGACCCTAAAACTGACGCTATAAAATCCTATTTTTCCAAAAAAAATTAGGAGAAAGAATTATCACGATCCACGAGACGGAGCCGCCGTCACCTCATGTTCTTCATCGGGAGGCCAGATCTGGAGTCCGTTTGGGGATTTGGAGAGGGGCATCTTCGTTCTTCGTCATCACCAACCCTTCTCCATCGCGAATTCCATGATGATCCCCACTAGGAGTGAGTAATTCCTTCGTAGGCTCGCTGGTCGGTGAGGAGTTAGACGAGATTCATCATGTAATCTAGTTAGTTTATTTAGGGCTTGATCCCTAGTATCCACTATGTTCTGAGATTGATGTTGCTATGACTTCGCCATTCTTAATGCTTGTGACTTTGGGCCAGCGTTCCATGATTTCAGATCTGAACCATTTATGTTATAACCATTATATCCATGTTCTAGATCTGATCTTGCAAGTTATAGTCACCTACTACGTGTTATGATCCGGAAACCCCGGAGTGAAAATAGTCGGCACCACACCCGGTGATGATCGTAGTTTGAGGAGTTCATGTATTCACCGTATGCTAATGCTTTGTTCTGGTTCTCTATTAAAAGGACGCCTTAATATCCCTTAGTTTCCAATTGTACCCCGCTGCCACAGGAGGGTAGGACAAAAGATGTCATGCAAGTTCTTTCCATAAGCACGTATGACTATTTACGGAATACATGCCTACATTATATTTATGAACTAGAGCTAGTGCCGTATCGCCCTAGGTTATGACTGTCACATGATGAATATCATCCAACAAATTACCGATCCAATGCCTACGAATTTACCCTATATTATTCTTGCTAAGTTACTACTGCTACCATTACTATTGCACTTGCTACAAAAATACTGCTATCACTGTTACCGTTACTATTGCTGCTGCTACTATTATCAAAACTACCATATTAATTTGCTACTGATGACGTTGCTATAGATAATTAATCTCCAGGTGTGGTTGAATTGACAATTCAGCTGATAATACTTGCAAATATTCTTTGGCTCCCCTTGTGTCGAATCTATAAATTTGGGTTGAATACTCTACCCTCAGAAACTATTGCGATCCCCTATACTTGTGGGTTATCAAGACCTTTTTCTGGCGTCGTTGTCGGGGAGCATAGCTATATTTGTTGAGTCACATGGGATTATTATCAATTTATCACTATGAAGAATCTGAAGGATGCTAATACTAAGATTTAGCCCTCTAAGACGATGGGAGGTAAGGAACTGCAATCCAGTTTTGCTTTAGATTCACCTTCTGTTATAAATAAACTTGCAACACCACCACATGTTATCCATCCTGATATGTCACAAGTTATTGATGATGCTACTTCTGCTCTGAATGGTACTTATGATGATGCTAGTACCTTGCTTGATGATAATGATGTGCCACTTAGTGATTTTCTTAATGAACAAATTGCTAGAGTAAGACAACATGATGTTGTTGAGTCTGATGATGAGCTTGAGAATGAAAATCTTGAAACACCTACTAGAATTAGCCCTCATAGATATGAATTGGCTAAGGTACTGGAAGGATGTGTTATGAATGTAGAGACAACTAGAGAAATTCTTGCTTTTAAGGATAGAGATTATCTAGAGAAATTGTTATGCAAGTATAAATAAAAATCTCTGAATGCTAGAATGCAATATGATCCTAAGTTTGCTACTGTGGTGTACAAACGTAGGGGATTTTCTGTACCCCTTTACTTGTGCATGGGCAGTCGTCGCCATGCTTGGCGGGGCAGAGGAAGGAAAGGTATGAGACTACCAAGGCAGCACTCATGCCAGAGGCATGAAGAGCGAAGGGGCAAGATAGGCTTCCCCTGGTAACACCCTTGCCGGGGCGGCCTACATAGACCTGGCAAGAGCCTTGTCGGGGCAACTCGCCCCACACCAGTGAGGCCTCCACCCTTGAGCCTGAGAGCTCTGACACCATCGACAACGTCGAGACCAAGACTCGGGGGCACCCGCGTGGTGGCATGCAGATCTTTGTGAAGACCAAAGGCCTGCGAGCCTGGATAAGAACCGGAAGACGAAGACCCCCGACAAAGATCCTTGCCGGGACGGCGGAAGACCCCCGGTAGGATCCTTGCCGGGGATGCCCGCGAGACCCCGGCAAGACCCTCGCCGGGGGCATCTACGAGGCCACAGCTAAGCCCGCACCCACCAATTTTTTGCTACTCCGCGGTCGTTCCGACGCGGCAATCGGCCCGCCAACTAGGCAAGTGCCTGTGTGGCAGCATGCAGCTTCTGGGCCAACTAGTCAAGAACCTATGTGGTGGCGTATAGGGTCTTCAGGAAGACCCTGTCATTGCACCAGCATAGTAGCCAGCCAGCCAGCATGGCGCTGCATGCCTCGTCAGCTTGGACGCGCGCCGAAGCAAGGCGAGGCGGCAACGGATGGGACGAGCTTTGTTGCCATCCCCGGTAAAGCAAGAGGGCACGTAGGCAGCGCATTAAATGCGTTTGTCCTATGGTGTCAGGCGATAAACTTGAACATTGTACATACTTTCCACCTCCCGTGTGCCACTATGGCGACCCCTTTGACATATAAAAGGAGGCCCGAGGCATACTGTGGAAGGATTGGGACATTTTGGACTGGGCATGCATAGTAGCTAGTCCAAGAATAGAAGAACACCAAATAAACACAGACAAGTAGGACTAGGGCTTTACGCATCGTTTGCGGCCGGAACCCGGGTAAAAATCCCCTTGCGCTGATTGGTACACCTGCTCTTTGCACAGCTCCACGCCTCACCAACCGTAGAAGGGATTCCCTAGGATCCCATAGGTGTCATTTTCCCCGACATCCTTTGGCGCGCCAGGCATGGGGCGCTGAAGCTGTGAAAATCTGGTTTAAAAGTTAGCACATCGACTTCATCATCGCGATGGTCCCCAAGAAGAAGGGGATCACAGCAATCGGATTGTCTGGAGCTGGACCGCCCGTACCAACATGGGCTGGCGACAGGGCAACTACGGATGGTGGCGAAGGCATGGCCCGCTAGCATCCACGACACTCTGGCAATTGCAGTTAGGCGAGTGGCGTCGTTCATCTTCAAGATGACAAGCCACGCGCCGCTGGGCCCAGGGGCGGGGCCGTGCTGCCCACGGGTGGCGCGGTGACCTCCAGGACGCCCCAGCCGGCCTGCGCCGTGGTCTTCCCAGGCCACGCATGGCGAGCAACGCCGTGATGTCGGTGCCCCAGGCACCGCTGCTAGGAGAGCCCTTTGCATCACCCCCGAGATGCGTCGGGTGGCCAGCGTGCATGCCCGGACACTGGTGGAAACGGCGCGCGATTGCAAGACTGTGATAGAGCTCCTTCTAATGTGGTTAGGAGTCAGAGCGCATCACGGTCCACGCAGCTTTCGCCGCCACCCACGCCAGCGGAAGCATTGGCGCGCGTGCAACTGCTCCTCGACTTCCCTCCTGCTGCAGAGAAGCTCGATGAGTGGAGAGCCACCATTCAGAGCCTCGTCAGCTTCGCCAATAAAGATGAACTACGACCAATGGGGCCCTCATGCCAGCGATCTGTCGAGCCAGTGCACGCCGGTGGTGGAAAGACCAGAGACGTTGCAACCATGGTGCACTCTCCTCCCCCACGCCAGCAACAGCAGCCGTCGGCTCGTCGGGCTGACGCCCGCGACAACGTTTCCACTGCATCGTCCGACCCGCGAGCCCGCTGTGACCAATGCCAGGTTCTTCGGGAGCGAGCTCAAGAAGACGCTCGGACCACTATCGAGTGGTGGTGGGAAGCGCCCCTTTAGTCAGATAGGCATGCGGGGCCCACTATCAACCGCCCAGTGCCGGGGGGCTTCGGTGACCTACCTTATGAGGTGGGTTGTCCAGCCTTTACCCGTGAGCTGTGGCAGTTCCAGTGGCCCACCCACCGCACATTCAAGCCTGAGGTCGAAGAAAAGCACAACGACAAGACTCACTCATCAGAGTTCCTCAACATCTAAACTATCGCGATGCAAGCTATCGAGGCTCACGACGACAAGGTGCTTGCCAACTACATCCCGTTGGAACTTAAGCCCAACGTCATGTCATGGTTGATGCACCTGTCAGTGGATTCCATTTATTCTTGGTCATATCTGTGCCACGAGTTTGTAGGTGCCTTTACCGGAGGCCCCCAAGCTCCTGGCCAGGCAAGTGATTTGCATGTTATCCCTTAGAAGGACGGCGAAACCCTGCGCAAGTGCTACCTCTTGAGCATCCCTTGAAGAGGAAAGGGTGATGCAGCAAAGTAGCATAAGTATTTCCCTCAGTTTTTGAGAACCAAGGTATCAATCCAGTAGGAGACCACACGCAAGTCGCCGAGTACCTGCACAAACAATCAAGAACCTTGCAACCAACGAGATAAAGGGGTTGTCAATCCCTTCGCGGCCACATGCAAAAGTGAGATCTGATAAAGATAATAAGATAAATATTTTGGGTATTTTTGTTGTATAGATTGGAAAATAAAGATTTCAAAATAAATGGTAAACTAGAACTATATATCGGAAACTTATATGATGTAAAGTAAACCCGTGGGCCATAGGTTTCACTAGTGGCTTCTCTCATGATAGCATATATTACGGTGGGTGAACAAATTACTGCCGAGCAATTGATAGAAAAGTACATAGTTATGATGATATCTAAGGCAATGATCATGAATATAGGCATCACGTCCATGTCAAGTAGACCGAAATGATTCTGCTTCTACTACTATTACTCCACACATCGACCACTATCCAGCATGCATCTAGAGTATTAAGTTCATAAGAACGGAGTAACGCATTAGGCAAGATGACATGATGTAGAGGGATAAACTCAAGCAATACGATATAAACCCCATCTTTTTATCCTTGATGGCAACAATACAATACGTGCCTTGCTACCCCTGCTGTCACTGGGAAAGGACACTGCAAGATTGAACCCAAAGCTAAGCACTTCTCCCATTGCAAGAAATATCAATCTAGTAGGCCAAACTAAACTGATAATTCGAAGAGACTTGCAAAGATATCAAATCATGCATATAAGAATTCAGAGAAGAACCAAATAATATTCATAGATAATCAAATTCATAAACCCACAATTCATCACATCTCGGCAAACACACCGTAAAAGAGTATTACATTGAATAGATCTCCAAGAACATCGAGGAGAACTTTGTATTGAGAACCAAAGAGAGAGAAGAAGCCATCTAGCTAATAACTATGGACCCGAAGGTGTGTGTCGGTGTCAAAACCGGCGGATCTCGGGTAGGGGGTCCCGAACTATGCATCTAAGGCGGATGGTAATAGGAGGCAGGGGACACGATGTTTACCCAGGTTCGGGCCTCTTGATGGAGGTCCGCCGGTTTTGACACCGACATTGGTGCTTTCATTGAGAGTTCCACTTTGTCATCATCATAAGGAGGGATGGCTCGTCTCGTTGTCAAGGACAACATCACCTCTGCGGGAGCCCTGGCTGCAGGCCAAACTCCCCGACTTGGCGGCTTCGTCATGACCGCTCGCTCGGCCGTTGCGCCAACGATGACTTCTCGGGTCATCAAACATAGCCTCCACATCGGCTCGAAATTCGCCTAGAAGATGGATCCAATGGAGCTCCCCTCTTTGAACAAGCTCTTGGATCGCATCGCCGCCCAGGGAGTCGCTACGGACTACGATCGGATCAGGTTTAAACCCGACCAAACAAAGATTAACTATTCACCGGTCACCCATCAGATAGCGGTGGTGGAGGAGCATTGTGGCGATTCTCCCTCTATCCTGAGGACGAACTATGTCCTGATTCCCGAGCTCTCTGAGCTAGATACCCTCTCACGGGTGTACATCGCCCTAACCCTGAACCTAGAATCAGGCTGCATACCGAACCTGCGGGGCAACATCCCGGAGCCCGAACTTCCAAGATCGGAAAATCCCCCGCCCTAGGGTCTCAGATTGGGTCAAGGTCTGGACTTAAATCCACCCACCCACCTAGATACAAACGATCTTTCCCACATTAGGCAAGAGCCCCAAGAGACAGTACATCACTATTGGGCCAGATTCCTCCTTGTAATGAACAAGGTCAAGGACTGTCGCGAGGAAGATGCAATTTTGTTCTTTTGCAACAATTGCACGAACAAGGGAATCCTCAACGCCATAAGTCACCGTGACATAGCACACTTCGCTGACTTGGCGGCCATAGTACGGAAGTACTGTGCGATGGAAAGCGCCTGGAAAACCCAAACAAAATTTTGGGATAATCCGGCTCTAACAAAACCCCCAGTCCGAACTAACAGGGTGCACTCTCATATGTCGCCCAAATCAATTACAAAGAAGCAAAAGCCCACTACAGGGCGTGGAACCGTATTGGAGGGATGGCTCAACGGGCCCTGCAAAATTCATAGTATAGCGGATACCATATCAACACACAACCTTAGGGCATGTTGGGTACTCCGGCAGGTGAGCAAGAGCAGTGAGGATCTCCTCATCCAAAACACCTCAGAGCACCTTCCCGTAGATAACAATAGAATATTGACAGTCGTCGAGACCTTCGCCTCAAATAATAGACGTAAGTGAGCACTCCGCAGCCTTGCCGAAATCTGCCATGTGGCGGCAATAAATTGATGGAGCGACACGACTATCACCTTAAATGCCAGTGACGAACATAAATTTCGAACAGCCCGAGCACTAGCTGCCTTGGTCCTCAGTCCAATTGTGGACGGCTTTCGCCTCACTAAAGTGCTCATGGACGGCGGCAGCGGATTAAACCTCATTTGTGAGGAGACTCTTCAAAAAATGGAAATAGACAGCAACCGTATTGAGCAAAGTAGCACAACCTTCCGAGGAATCATCCCTAGTCGAGAGGCACATTGAGCTGGGAAAATCACACTAGATGTGGTATTTGGCACTCCAGAGAATTACATGTCCGAAGAAATCACATTCCAAGTGGCCCTATTCAATAGTGGATACCACGCCCTTCTAGGGCGGGAGGCATTCACGATTTTTCAAGCCATACCCCATTACGGGTACATGAAGCTCAAAATGCTCGGGCCCAATGGAATCCTCACTCTAGCTAGTGATCCGGACATAGCACTCCGCGCCGAGAATAACACAGTCGCACTGGCCCTCGAGGCATTATCCGAAGCCCTTGTGGCGGAGGAGTTAACCGCGTTGCGCTCCCTTGTGGCAAAGGATGTGATACTAGACAAAAGATCCAAGTCCACCTCCTTTAAACCAGCAGATGAAATAGTCAAATTCCAAGTCCATCCAATGGACTCGACAAAAACAACATCCATCGGGGCATAGTTAAACCCCACCATAGACGCCGCACTACGGGAGTTCCTGCGCGAGAATTGTGACATATTCGCCTGGCATCCTTCAGACATGCCAGGAATCCCACGCAGGCTGGCCGAGCATAGCCTTAACATTCTAAAAGGATTCAAGCGGGTCAAGAAGACTCTCCAGCGTTTCTCCGAACCTAAGCGACAAGCCATGGGAGAAGAGCTAGCCAAGCTACTGGAGGCCGGATTCATTATAGAAATAAAGCATCCGGACTGGCTAGACAACCTGGTGATGGTGCCAAAGAAGGAAAAATCCTGGCGCCTATGCGTCAACTTCAAGGACCTTAATAAGGCTTTCCCAAAGGATCCCTTCCCCCTCCCTCGCATCGATCAAATTATCGACGGTACCGCAGGACACGACTCATTGTGCTTCCTCGACGCATACTCCGGTTACCACCAAATTAAGATGGCGGAGTCTGACCAAGCCGCAACGGCATTTATCCTTCCATACGGCCCCTTCTATTTTAACACAATGCCCTTCGGGCTCAAAAACGCTGGCGCAACGTATCAGCGCATGATTCAGACATGTGATGGTTAAAACCAGATATGTCAAATCCTTAATAGATGACTTGAGGCTCACGTTCGACAACCTCCGAACATACGACATTAAGCTCAATCCGGAAAAATGCGTTTTTGGCGTACCCGCCGGAAAGCTCCTGGGCTTTATCTTCTCCAGCAGAGGAATCGAAGCAAATCCGGTTAAAATCCGGGCTCTGTCGTAGTTGGCTATCCCAACTGACCTCAAGCAAATCCAAAAGTTAACTGGATGTGTAGCGGCCTTAAGCCGCTTTATCTCCCGATTAGGAGAAAAGGCACTCCCCCTTTATCGCCTTCTCCGGCGCACCGAACACTTCGAGTGGACGGACGCAGCCACAGCCGGATTGGAAGAAATAAAAGCCATCCTAGCCAACAACCCAATCTTGGCCGCGCCAAATGTCGGTGAACCAATGTTGTTATATATAGAGGCAACTCACCAAGTTGTAAGCATAGTACTCGTCGTTGAACGAGAGACAGACGGACATAAATTCCCACTTCAAAAGCCGGTATATTATGTATCCACCATCCTCACTCCATGCAAATCACGGTACCCACATTATCAAAAGATAGCATTCGCGGTATTCATGGCATCCCGGAAATTATGACACTACTTTCAAGAGTGTTCAATTATGGTGGCCTCTGAAGTACCACTCAATGACATAATAAACAACCGTGATGCCACGGGCCGGATTGCCAAATGGGCTATTGAGCTCCCCCCGTTCAACATAACATATAAACCACAGCGAGCCATTAAATCGCAAGTACTGGCCAATTTCGTCGCCGAATGGACAAAAGCCGAACTCCCTAAAGAGTACGACGCATACTCCAATTGGATCATGCACTTCGACGGCTCTAAAATGCTGACTGGTCTGGGGGCTGGCGTTGTCCTGATGTCCCCCACTGGAGATACAGTGCAATATGTACTCCAAATACTATACACATACTCCAATAACGCAGCCGAATATGAGGCCCTATTACACGGTCTCCGGATGGCAGTTTCCATGGGCATTCAACGACTGGAGGTGCGTGGGGACTCGAACCTCGCAATATACCAAATAAATGGAGACTTCGATGCCAAGGATCCAAAAATGGAGGCATAGCGCAACGCCGTCCTCAAAATGTCAGCTCGGTTCGAGGGGCTTGAATTCCACCATGTGGCTCGGGAAAACAACCAGGCGGCGGATATCCTCGCCCGTATCGGCGCTAAACGCGACCCTGTCCCACCTAACATCTTCTTGGAAAAACTGTTTAAGACATCCGTGGTATGGGAAGGGGATACCGGCAATAATAGTCCGGACCCGACCACAACACCAGGTACCGAACACTCTGACACAATCGGAGACTCCGCCAACGAAATGACACCTTCAGCCCATGTAATAATGGCTGTCATCGCCCCGTGGACAGAACCATTCCTGGCCTACCTAACCAGGCAGGAATTACCCGAGGACCAAAATGGGGCACTTTGCATAGTGCGGCGATCTAAAGCCTACAAGGTCCATGAGGGAGAGCTTTACAAGAAAAGCACTACCAGAGTCCTTCAAAGGTGCATCTCCGAAGAGGAAGGGCGGAAGCTTTTGGCAGAAATCCATGCCGGACTCGGCGGCCATCACGCCGCAGCCCGGTCCCTTGTAAGCAAGGCCTTCCGTACAGGTTTCTACTGGCCGACGGCTCGAGCAGATGCACATCATTTGGTCCAACATTGCGTCCGTTGCGAGCTTTTTGCAAACCAAAGCCATATGCTGCCTACCGCTCTCCAAACAATCCCCATTACTTGGCCCTTTGCGGTCTGGGGGCTTGATATGGTCGGACCCCTTAAAGGGGGAGCCCATAAGAAAAAAATACTTACTGGTCATGGTGGACAAATTCACCAAATGGATAGAAGCCAAACCTGTCAAAACGGACAAATCCGGACCGGTGATAAACTTCATATCTGGGGTTGTACACCGTTATGGCATCCCCCATAGCATCATCACTGACAATGGCACGAACTTTATAGCCAACAAGGTGAAACTTTGGTGCAGCAACATGGGGCATCAAGCTCGATTATGCTTCTGTCTATCACCCACAAACTAACGGTCAAGTCAAGCGAGCAAATGGTCTTATCATGAGCGGCATTAAACCCAGATTAGTGTGTCCCCTAAAGGAATCAAACATGCACTGGGTAGTGGAGCTCGACTCCGTACTATGGGGGCAGCTGACCACGCCGAATCGCACTACCGGATACACACCTTTTTTATGGTGTACGGCGAAGAGGCGGTTCTGCCTTGCGATATAATTCATGACTCACCTCGAGTGCGCATGTACGAAGAAAAAGAGGCCGAGCTCGATCGGCAAGACAGTTTGGACGCCCTAGAGGAGGAGCGCGACGTGGCAAAAACCCGTTCTGCATTCTATCAGCAACAGGCTCGAAGGTATCAAAGCAGAGAAGTACGGGCCAAAACCTATAACATTGGCGAACTAGTTCTACGCCTGCGGGAGAAGAAAAAGAACAAGCTCAAGCCCAAATGGGAAGGTCCCTTCGTTATTGACCAGGTTCTGATCGGCGGAGTGTACCATCTGCGGGATGCATCGGATAATCGACTCGAGCCAAACCCATGGAACGCAGCTAGACTCCGAAGATTCTACGCCTAGCGCCGGACTCTATGTTCGTCTCCCTACCTCCGTCCATTTTTTGCATATCTGTCTTTTCTCTCTTTCTCTCTTTTTATTATCTTCAAGGCCCTAAAGGGCTAAACGTGTGTCTTGGTTACACAATCTTGACGCGCTAACCGTGCTCATTATACCTGGGGGCTTCTTATACAGAAGCTTAATCTAATTATTTATCCGGGCTTTATGCCCCACACATGTGTTATTCTTCCGCATGTACCTTTTTCGCCATTATATGCATTGATATGACTTAATTTTTGGCCAAGCTGGGTTGCCTGGCTCTTGAATTTATGCCCAACATTCCCGTTAATTTGGCTAGGGCATAAGGGGAGCACCTCTGCGATTGTTACTGCCGGGTCAGCCAGATGTGTACCTCAGACTGGGTGAAGCCGAAAGCTAGCGTTCTTAAGAGAATATTTGGTCGATGAATAAAAGATGACTTTTATTTAATTTCACACATGCCCCCAGATGGTTATAGCCTGCGTCTCCTTTCACAGTTCGGACATGCACACTAGGGCATGCGTACCTAGGGAAAGCAACCCTTAACAGAACTATTATCCCTAGAAGATGTTTATTACTACCCATGTAATATAACATAGCTAGTTGGGTACTTGTCTGTTCAAGCAGTTATGACCCCTACGCCTGGTCTCCATGCATGCCCCGGTTTTTACATAACCGAGCGGGTATTCGGATACACTCCGGACTATCGGACCCAGAGGTCGAAGTGAAAAGGTCCGCCATGACAAATGATTTACAATCCGGCTAGGGACATTACATATGTCACTTGAAGTACACAGTCACTAAGACTGCTTAAATTCTTCTTCTATACCATCCAACAGGCTGTCTAGCCTACAATCCTGTTAGGAATACTTTGCGGCTAATTCTAATTGATCATACACTAAACTGGCGGGGATCTCTTTCCCATCAGGCCCCACAAGTCCGACCTCGACCATATGGTTTGGGTCCGCTTTGGTATATTGCGTCTTCACCATAGCCCAGGCTTCCCTTGCACCTTGTCGGCAAGCTGATATCTTCCATAATCGGAAGCGCCGCCGCGCTCCCTTGAGCTTCTCTATAAGCTCGCCCATGCCTCCTGGCGGGGACGCGGATGGCCACAAGGCTTGGGCAATACCCTGCATCACCTGCCGAACTTGCTCGTGCAGTTGAGAGAGCTCTGGTAGAAGATCACCCGAAGACCCGGGCATCTCCTCCGCGGGACGACCCATGAGCATACCTGCAGACATAACTCTGTTAGCCGGCTTCTTCACCGAACTCCTTTAAAGATTCGTTCAAGCACTTACTGAAAATGTCGCGCCGAAGCCGCTTATTCTCCTTCACAGAGTCCGCAAGCTGGGCTCGGACATCTTTCAGTTCCATGCCTAGCCGGATATTGGCATCTTGGAGATTATTTTTCTCCTGCCTGACTCGCGTAAGCACGTTCTCACCAGCATTTAGTTGTCGATCAGCCCGTGCCACATTCACCGCCATGGCCTCCGGATTCACCCTGGGGTCATCAGAAATATCTATTGTTAGATTCGCATGCATGTCTTATACTACCTAGTACCTGTATTCTTTGCAATGGAAACAAGTGTTACCAGAGGGGCCCTTCTTGGACTCCTTCAACACGGCAACAGCGGCCCCTAGCTGGGCCTTGCACTCTTCTAGCTCTTGAGACAGTCGGGAATTCTTCTCTGTAAGAACCTGCACAAATAATGATCCTTAAATCAGTTTCGTCAACTATTTCAAGTCTCAGGGGCTACTGATACACATAATCGTCAGATTTTCTTACCCGTATATACCTTACATATTAGTCCGTGGCTCTGGCTAGACCATTTTGAGCAGCACGGATGTACGCGTCTCCTGAGTTGAAGGCATCGAATTCCTCTTGGGAGAAACAAGCGTCATGGAGTACGGCCCGGCAACGCCTGTGATACATGGCGCTCTCCACATCGGAATTTGTAGCGGATAGTCTGTCCGCATCCTCTGTAGGAGGAGCATCCGGCGTCTGCCCCGTGTTAGCTTCCACCTCTATGTCCGGCCCTGGAGCCTGACTAGTGGAGGCGTGATCGGCAGCCTCTCCAAATATAGTTCGGCAAGTGTTTTTTCTACTAGGCAACATGGACGTCATTATATTTTAAGAAAGACAACAACCACGGAGCAAGGTTTGTGACATACCTCTACGTTGGTGTCTCCGTCCTGACCGCCTTCCTTGTTGGCCTACCCGGCTTCGGTGCCCCTTGTTGGCGAGTTGCTGCGGGTTTGGCCCGGTGTCCCGAAGGCCTTCCCTGTAAAACACCATATGTGTACGGTAGGTGAAGTGCATAAAAGAGGATCCTTTTTGGAAGTTCAGACTCTGGTTTTCTCTTACATGCGAGGCAGGGAGTAGTCCAGGATAGTCGGCCGTTATGGCCACCATGGCGTCATCGCAGCTCAATTCATAGAATTGACTGTCTATCAGCTCCACAAATATGTCCGGATCCTCTTCGAGTCTGGGATCGAGGGCCCGGTCAGGGTCCTCCGGTTGTGGAGGTGGGCTGTTAACCTCCCTTACAGCTTTACGCAGTTCCTGCTGTAAAATGGCAAGGTGAGTATTTACAACGAAGAATACGGGAAGGTTGGGAGTAAAGAGTGACAGCTCACCCAGCTTGGAGGGTTGTACATGGAGAATCCATCCCGTGGCTTAATACGGATGAACTCATCTTCCTCTCCCTTGAACAACTCGGACAGAATTGTCAATCCTCGATTATTGTCAATCCTGATTGAGCCAGCACTTTAATCCGGTCCATCAGGTAAAGGACTTCCCCGTTGTCTCCCTCCTGGGGGCTCCGTGGATGCTAGCTTCGGCGTTTCTTCAAAGGAGCATTGTTGAACTCGGGAAGACCCCTCCGAACAGGGTCTGGAAGGGGGACGTCCTCCATGTAAAACCACTCCGAAGGCCAGTCTTCAGACGTTTTCTTCGGGGTACCGGACAGGTATCCGGTCTCAGCAATGCGCCATATTTCGGCTCCGCCCACTTGATAAAGTGACCCATCCTATGTACGGGGCACAAGTCAGAATAGCCTCTTCCACAACTTGAAATGAGCCTTGCAGCCCAGAAACAGCTCACAAAGGGCAACGTAACCGGCGATGTGTAATATGGAAGCAGGGGTGAAGTTGTGCAACTGGAGGCCGTAAAACTCCAGGAGCCCACAGAGGAACGGATGGATTGGAAATCCAAGTCCCCTTAGTAAGTAAGGGGCAAGGCATACCCGTTCCCCCTTGGAGGGATTTGGGAAGCTCTCTGCTTGCTCCCCTCCATTATAGGTGGCAAGCCCGGCTCGGACGGGGACCATATACACTGGAGGGAGAAATCCCTGGCTCTGCAACTCTACTAATCGGCTGTGAGGGACAGAACACTTTTCCCAATCACCGGGCTTAGGGCTACGGGAGCGGGAGGAGGAGCTGCGATGGCCGGCCATGATGGAATGGATTTTTCTGAGCGCGCTCCGACAGATTCTTGCCATGGGAGGATGGTGTGGATTGGATCTAAGAATCCCCGTCCCTTTAATAGACGATTTGTTTACATGGCTAGGGGGACGAATGTAAAAACGCCATGGCTCCTCGCATTCGCTCGACACGTGGAAGGTAGCCCTTAGTGGGCGCAGAATCCAAGAAGTGCAACATTTATGGGGAGCCGGACACTACTTAGCAGATATTCAGAATTTGGAGAAGAACCCGCCTTGCAATGCCGAAAACAATCTGCGTGCCGGACTCATCGTCATTGAAGCCTGGTTCAGGGGCTACTGAGGGAGTCCTGGATTAGGGGGTCTCCGGACAGCCGGACTATATCCTTTGGCCGGACTGTTGGACTATGAAGATACAAGATTGAAGACTTCGTCCCGTGTCCGGAGGGGACTTTCCTTGGCGTAGAAGGCAAGCTTAGCAATACGGATATGTAGATCTCCTCCCTTGTAACCAACTCTGTGTAACCCTAGCCCCCTCCGGTGTTTATATAAACTGGAGGGTTTAGTCCGTAGGACAACAGACAATCATACCATAGGCTAGCTTCTAGGGTTTAGCCTCTACGATCTCGTGGTAGATCAACTCTTGTAATACTCATATCATCAAGAACAATCAAGCAGGACGTAGGGTATTACCTCCAACAAGAGGGGCCGAACCTGGGTAAACATCGTGTCCCCTACCTCATGTTACCATCCGCCTTAGACGCACAGTTCAGGACCCCGTACCCGAGATCCCGGTTTTGACACCGATAGTGTGTGATAAACTACTCACACATCATCGGAGAGGCTATGGTGTTGATCTAGAAGCCCTCCGTGATCGAATCCCCGTCCGGCAGATCACCGGAAAAGGCCCCAAAATGGGATCTCATGGGTACAGAAGGATGCGGCAGTGGAAAACTGGTTTTGTGGCTCTCCTGGATGTTTTTAGGGTACATGGGTATATATAGGTGAAAGAAGTACATCGGTGGAGCTCCGTGAGGCCCACGAGGTTGGGGGCGCACCTACCCCCTCCCCCCGGGGCGTGCCCCCTGCCTCATGGAAGGTTCGTGGACTTCCAGACTTGTACTCCAAGTCTCCTAGGTTGCGTTTGTTCCAAGAAAGATCCTCGCAAAGGTTTTTTTCCGCTTGGATTCCGTTTGATATTCCTTTTCTGCGAAACACTGATATAGGCAAAAAAACAGCAATTTGCATTGGGCCTTTGGTTAATAGGTTAGTCCCAAAAATAATATAAAAGTGCATATTAAAGCCCATTAAACATCCAAAACAGATAATATAATAGCATGGAATAATCAAAATTTATAGATACGTTGGAGACGTATCAAGCATCCCCAAGCTTAATTCTTGCTCGTCCTCAAGTAGGTAAATGATAAAAACAAATTTTTTTATATGTGGAATGCTACCTAACATAATTTTCAATGTAATTTTCTTTATTGTGGCATGAATATTCAGATCCGAAAGATTCAAGACAAAAGTTTAATATTAACATAAAAACAATAATACTTCAAGCATACTAACCAGGCAATTATATCTTGTCAAAATAACATAGTCAAAGAAAGCTCATCCCTACAAAATCATATAATTTGGCCATGCTTCATTTTCATCACACAAAATGCTCCCATCATGCACAACCCCGATGACAAGCCAAGCAATTGTTTCGTACTTTAGTATTGTCAAACTTTTTTCAACTTTCACGCAATACATGAGCGCGAGCCATGGACATAGCACTATGGGTGGAATAGAATATGATGATGGAGGTTGTGTGGAGAAGACAAAAAAGGAGAAAGTCTCACATTGATGCGGCTAATCAACGGGCTATGGAGATGCCCATAAATTGATGTCAATGCAAGGAGTAGGGATTTCCATGCAACTGATGCACTAGAGCTATAAATGTATGAAAGCTCAACAAAAGAAACTAAGTGGGTGTGCATCCAACTTGCTTGCTCACGAAGACTAAGGGCATTTTGAGGAAGCCCATTGTTGGAATCAATGTTGGGGATATCGCTTATCGGGAAATTATTGGTCGACCCATGATAAGGGGTAAATCGATTACTTTATCGGCATATCGGCTGATTTATCGCCATATCGGCTGATTTATCGACTGATTTATCTTATCAGTCAGAGAACGGTAAGCGATAAATTGGCCGATTTATCGGGATATCGGAAGATATCTTGAACAATGGTTGGAATATACAGGCCAAGTTCTATAATGAAAATTCCCACTAGTATATGGAAGTGACAAAATAAGAGACTCTCTATCATGAAGATCATAATGCTACTTTGAAGCACAAGTGTGGAAAAAGGATAGTAACATTGCCCCTTCTCTCTTTTTCTCTGATTTTTTGGGCCTTCTCTTTTTTTATTTGGCCTCTCTCTCTCTCTTTTATTTATTTCCTCACGGGACAATGCTCTAATAATGATGATCATCACACTTCTATTTATTTACAACTCCAAAATTACAACTCGATACTAGAACAAAATATGACTCTATATGAATGCCTCCAGCGGTGTACCGGGATGTGCAATGATTCAAGCGTGACATGTATAAAAATTATGAGCGGTGGCTTTGCCACAAATACGATGTCAACTACATGATCATGCAATGCAATATGACAATGATGGAGCATGTCATAAAAAACGGAACGGTGGAAAGTTGCATGGCAATATACCTCGGAATGGCTATGGAAATGCCATAATAGGTAGGTATGGTGGCTGTTTTGAGGAAGATATAAGGAGGTTTATGTGTGAAAGAGCATATCATATCACGGGGTTTGGATGCACCGGCGAAGTTTGCACCAACTCTCGAGGTGAGAAATGGCAATGCACGGTACTGAAGAGGCTAGCAATGATGGAAGGGTGAGAGTGCGTATAATCAATGGACTCAACATTAGTCATAAAGAACTCACATAGTTATTGCAAAAATCTACAAGTCATCAAAACCAAGCACTACGCACATGCTCCTAGGGGGATATATTGGTAGGAAAAGACCATCTCTCGTCCCCGACCGCCACTCATAAGGAAGGCAATCAAAGAACACCTCATGCTTCAAATTTGTCACACAACGGTTACCATATGTGCATGCTACGAGAATTGCAAACCTCAACACAAGTATTTCTCAATTTCACAATTACTTAACTAGCATGAATATAATGTCACCATCTTCATATCTCAAAACAATCATCAAGTATCAAACTTCTCATAGTATTCAATGCACTCTATATGGAAGTTTTTATTATACCCATCTTGGATGCCTATCATATTAGGACTAATTTTATAGCCAAAGAAAATTACCATGTTGTTCTAAAAGACTCTCAAAATAATATAAGTGAAGCGTGAGAGATCAATAATTTCTATAAAATAAAACCACCACCGTGCTCTAAAAAGATAAAAGTGAAGGACTAGAGCAAAATTATCTAGCTCAAAAGATATAAGTGAAGCACATAGAGTATTCTAATAAATTCAGATTCATGTGTGTCTCTCCCAAAAGGTGTGTACAGCAAGGATGATTGTGGTAAACTAAAAATCACAGACTCAAATCATACAAGACACTCCAAGCAAAACACATATCATGTGGTGAATAAAAATATGGCCTCAAGTAAAGTTAACGATAGACGAAGGCGAAAGAGGATATGCCTTCCGGGGCATCCCCAAGCTTAAGCTTTTCATTGTCCTTGAATTTTACCTTGGGGTGCCTTGGGCATCCCCAAGCTTAGGCTCTTGCCACTCCTTATTCCAAAATCCATCAAATTTTAACTAAAAACTTGAAAACTTCACAACACAAAACTTAAATAGAAAATCTCATGAGCTCTGTTAGTATAAGAACATAAATCACCACTTTAAGGTAATGTAATGAAATAATTATTTATTTATATTGGTGTTAAACCTACTGTATTCCAACTTCTCTATGGTTCATACCCCCCGATACTAGCCATAGATTCATCAAAATAAGCAAACAACACATGAAAAAACAGAATCTGTCAAAAACAGAACAGTCTGTAGGAATCTGGAGGTTTCGAATACTTCTGTAACTCCAAAAGTTCTGGCAAATTAGTACGACCTAAATAATTTGTATATTGATCTACCGCAGTTGGAATTGGTATTTTATCACCCCCTGGTAAAAAATGAAAATTATTCTCGTGAGCGCATACTTTCTGTTTTTTTCAGCAAGATCAAGCAACAATCACCCAAGAAGATCCTAAAGGCTTTACTTGGCACAAACACTAATTAAAACATAAAAACACAATCATAACAGAGGATAGATGAATTATTTATTACTAAATAGGAACAAAAAGCAAGGAACAAAAATAAAATTGGGTTGCCTCCCAACAAGCGCTATCGTTTAACGCCCCTAGCTAGGCATAAAAACAAGAATAGATCTAGGTATTGTCATCGTCGGTATGCAATTCTTCAATTGAACACTTATAGCCCTTAGGAGATTCTTTGTTTTTGCTAACGATCAAACTCCTAGGTAAGAAATCAAGAAATTCATTTGTAGCAAAAGGTTCCTTAATGATATCTAAAAGGTTGGGGTGAACACTTATTCATTTGAGATCTTCATTTTTCTTACTAGAAGATTCACCCTTATTTTTAGGAACATAGATAATTTGGCAACTTTGATAGGAGGAGATTTTGAGGTATTTTTGACAGCAGAGAAAGCGGACCCCAAGTTGGTAATAATATCTTCGTGTTTATCAATTCTAGTAGAATCTTGATCTATCTTCTCATTAATTATGGGTTCCTTTTCCTTAAGATTTTTCAGAGTAACTCCTACCTTAGATCCATATTCGGTAATTTGGTTGTGGATCTTTTTATCCAAATTTCAATTAACTCTACAGTGCCAATTTTATTTTCAATAATATCAAGCCTTTTGCATCACATGTTCCATAGTTCCATTGACCAAAAGAGGTGGTGGGCCTAACAAATCTATCATAGCATTATAAGAATCAAACGTATGGCTACCCAAGAAATTCGCTCCGATAAAGATATCAAGAACATATCTATACCAAGGAGTGATTCCTACGTAAAAATTGCGAAGAAGAACGGAGGTAGATTGCTTTTTAGTAGATCTATTTGAGCACTGCAAATTCTATACCAGGTATATTTTAGATTTTCTCCCTCCCTTTGTTTAAAATTAAGACTTCATTATTGGGAGTGTTAACAATCATAGGAGAACTATCCATGAGGGCAAATAAATGATCTTAACATACGGACACATAAGAGGCAAGCGAAAAGAGGTGAACGAAAAAGGGCAAATAAAACGGCAAAGGTGAAGTGGGGGAGAGGAAAACGAGAGGCGAGTGGCAAATAATGTAATGTGAGGGAGAAGAGTTGGGTACTTGGTATGTCTTTACTTGAGCGTAGACCTCCCCGGCAACGGTGCCAGAATTCCTTCTTGCTACCTCTTGAGCATGCGTTGGCTTTCCCTTGAAGAGTAAAGGGTGATGCAGCAAAGTAGCGTAAGTATTTCACTCAGTTTTTGAGAACCAAGGTATCAATCCAGTAGGATACTACACGCAAGTCGCCTAGTACTTGCACAAACAATCAAGAACCTTGCAAACCAACGCGATAAAGGGGTTGTCAATACCTTCACGGCCACTTGGAAAAGTGAGATCTGATAAAGATAATAAGATAAATATTTTTGGTATTTTTGTTGTATAGATTGGAAAATAAAGATTGCAAAATAAATAGTAAACTAGAACTATAGATCGGAAACTTATATGATGTAAATTAGACAAGGGGGCCATATGTTTCACTAGTGGCTTCTCTCATGATAGCATATATTATGGTGGTTGAACAAATTACTGTCGAGCAATTGATAGAAAAGCACATAGTTATGATGATATCTAAGGAAATGATCATGAATATAGGCATCATGTCCGTGTCAAGTAGACCGGAACGATTCTGCATCTACTACTATTACTCCAGACATCGACCGCTATCCAGCATGCATCTAGAGTATTAAGTTCATAAGAACGGAGTAACGCATTAGGCAAGATGACATAGTGTAGAGGGATAAACTCAAGCAATATGATAAAAAAACCCAACTTTTTATCCTCGATGGCAACAATACAATACGTGCCTTGCTGCCCCTGCTGTCACTGGGAAAGCACACCGCAAGATTGAACCCAAAGCTAAGCACTTCTCCCATTGCAAGAAAGATCAATCTAGAAGGCCAAACTAAACCGATAATTCGAAGAGACTTGCAAAGATAACAAATCACGCATATAAGAATTCAGAGAAGAACCAAATAATATTCATAGATAATCGAATTCATAAACCCACAATTTATAGGATCTCGGAAAACACACCGCAAAAGAGTATTACATCAAATAGACCTCCAAGAACATCGAGGAGAACTTTGTATTGAGAACCAAAGAGAGAGAAGAAGTCATCTATCTAATAACTATGGACCCGAAGGTGTGTGATAAACTGCTCATACATCATCGGAGAAGCTATGGTGTTGATCTAGAAGCCCTCCGTGATCGAATCCCCCTTCGACAGATCACTGGAAAAGGCCCCAAAATGGGATCTCATGGGTACAGAAGGTTGCGGCGGCGGAAAAGTGGTTTCGTGGCTCTCCTGGATGTTTTTAGGGTACATGGGTATATATAGGCGAAAGATGTACGTTGGTGGAGCTCCATGGGGCCCACGAGCGTGGGGGCACGCCTACCCCCTTGGGCGCGCCCCCTGCCTCGTGGAAGCTTCATGGACTTTCAGACTTGTACTCCAAGTCTCCTGGGTTGCGTGTGTTCCAAGAAAGATCCTCGCAAAGGTTTCATTCTGTTTGGATTCCGTTTGATATTCCTTTTCTATGAAACACTAAAATAGGCAAAAAAAACAGCAATTTGCACTGGGCCTTTGGTTAATAGGTTAGTCCCAAAAATAATATAAAAGTGCATATTGAAGCTCATTAAACTTCGAAAACAGATAATATAATAGCATGGAACAATAAAAATTTATAGATATGTTGAAGATGTATCAGCAAGTACATACAAAGGTTCAGCCGTGTGCAGTACATCATCCTAGATGTTCATCCTGCCACTGTCATCAGTGCATTCCATCAGAATGTGCGCAACCACAAGATGCATGAGGAGCTGGCGATGAACAAGGTTAAGGATGTAGCCGAGCTTTATGTTCTGGCCAATAGATGCGCTCGGGCTGAGGAAGGGAGGAAGTACACGGCGAAGACGCCGCCGCCGCAGAAACCGACTCCATAGATGAAGACGCTATCGCCCCAGCAAAGAAGGGTCGATGCCGCAATAGGAAGCGTATGGGCAAGACCGTGCTTGCCGTCATGGGATTCGACGACCCCGGGGCCGCCAAGAAGGCCAAGGCTGACGACCCCGACAAGGAAGTTGCCGGGTGTGCTGCCTGTCGGGCCTTGGCGACTGCCGACAAGCCGGGAGGCTCCAACAACCAGTACTGCAAGATCCATCGCACCAAGGGCCATGACCTCCAGAATTGCCGGCAAGTTGAGCTACTTGCGGAGAAGAAGAAAGCTGAGTATGAGAGGCGTGATAAGGAGAAGGGCCAGGATGGTGCTGAGGCGTCTGGCAAGAAGCGTAGCGGTCGAGGAGGTCGCCGCGACAAAGATAATCAACAAGAGAGGCCCGCTCGGGGCCACGACAAGAAGGAGGGAGATGATGATCATGATGAGAACGATGAGTCTAGCGAGCACGAGTTCCAGAAAGCTACGGAGGCCATGTGCATCGACGGTGGAGCCTCGTTGCATACCGCTCACCGCCAACTGAAGCAGTGGGCGCGTGAAGTCACTGCGGCGGAGCTATATTACGAGGCCCAGAGGCCACTGAAGTGGTCCGGCACGCCTATCATTTTTGACACCGAGGATCACCCTGATCGCACAACTGCGGTCGGGTGTTTGCCATTGTTGGTTTGACCAACAATACGCAACCTTAAGGTGACAAAAGTGCTAGTTGACGGTGGGGCCGGTATGAACTTGATCTCGCCCCCCGTGATCAAGAGGCTGCAAATCCCCGATGGAGATCTCGAGGAGACGGGCACGTTTCAAGGGGTCAACCCAGGGATGAGTCAGCCGAAGGGTAAGATCACGTTGCCCGTTACATTTGGGGGCGAGCTGAACAATAGGACGGAGAAGATGGTTTTTCACGTTGCCAAGATCCCCTTGCCCTATAATGGGATCCTTGGCCGCCTAGCGCTGGCCAAGTTTATGGCGGCATCACATTACGCCTACAACACATTGAAGATGCCCAGGCCAATGAGCATCATCACCGTCCCCTCTGACAAGAAAGACGCGCTCATCTGCGCTGACCAACTCTACTGGGAGGCAGTTGCAGCAGCTGCCGCCAAGCCACTTGTTCCTACCGCCGAGACCCCGGGAGGGAAGAAAACCGGCAAAGTCTCTGCCCCTGCCGGCAAGGCCCCTTCCGGCAAGACTTTTGACCCCGGCAAGTGAAGGAAATATGCCCTAGAGGCAGTAGCAAAGTTTTTATTTATATTTCCTTATATCATGATAAATGTTTATTATTCATGCTAGAATTGTATTAACCGGAAACTTAGTACATGTGTGAATACATAGACAAACAGAGTGTCACTAGTTTGCCTCTACTTGACTAGCTCGTTGAATCATTGATGGTTATGTTTCCTAACCATAGAAATGAGTTGTCATTTGATTAACGAGATCACATCATTAGAGAATGATGTGATTGACTTGACCCATCCATGAGCTTAGCATGATGATCGTTTAGTTTGCTGCTATTGCTTTCTCCATAACTATACATGTTCCTATGACTATGAGATCATGCAACTCCCGAATACCAGAGGAACACTTTGTGTGCTACCAAACGTCACAACTTAACTGGGTGATTATAAAGGTGCTCTATAGGTGTCTCCGATGGTGTTTGTTGAGTTGGCATGGATCAAGAATAGGATTTGTCACTCCAATTGTCGGAGAGGTATCTCTGGGCCCTCTCGGTAATGTACATCACAATAAGCCTTGCAAGCAATGTAGCTAATAAGTTACTTACGGGACGTAGCATTATGGAACGAGTAAAGAGATTTACCAGTAATGAGATTGAACTAGGTATTGAGATACCGACGATCGAATCTCGGGCAAGTAACATACCGATGACAAAGGGAACAACGTATACCGTTATGCGGTTTGACCGATAAAGATCTTCGTAGAATATGTAGTAGCCAATATGAGCATCTAGGTTCCACTATTGGTTATTGACCGGAGATGAGTCTCATTCATGTCTACATAGGTCTCGAACCCGTAGGGTCCGCACGCTTAACGTTCGGTGATGATCGGTAATATGAGTTTATGTGTTTTGATGTACCGAAGGTAGTTCGGAGTCCTAGATATGATCACGGACATGACGAGGAGTCTCGAAATGGTTAAGACATAAAGATCGATATATTGGATGACTATGTTTGGACTTCGGAAGGGTTCCGGGAAAGTTCGGATGAATACCGGAGTACCGGGGGGTAACCGAGACCCCCCGGGGAGTGTAATGGGCCTCATGGGCCTTAGACAAGGAAGAGGAGGGGCGGCCAGGGCAGGCCGCACGCCCCCTCCCCCTCTAGTACGAATTGGACAAGGAAGGGGGGTGGCGCCCCCTTTTTCCTTCCCCCTCTCTCATCCTTGCTTCCCTCCTACTCCTATTCTTGGAAGGGTTGGAGTCCTACTCCCGGTGGGAGTAGAACTCCCCTTGGGGCGCGCCTAGGATGCCAGCCTCCTCCCCCTCCTCCACTCCTTTATATATGGAGGAGGGGGGCACCCCATAGACACACAAGTTGATCAATGATCTTTTAGCCGTGTGCGGTGCCCCCTCCACCATAATCCACCTCGGCCATATCATAGCTGTGCTTAGGTGAAGCCCTGGGTCGGTAGCTTCATCAACACCGTCATCACGCCGTCGTGCTGACGGAACTCTCCCTCGAAGCTCTACTAGATCGTGAGTTCATGGGACGTCACCGAGCTAAACATGTGCAGATCGCGGAGGTGTCGTACGTTCGGTACTAGGATTGTTCGATCGTGAAGACGTATGACGACATCAACCGCGTTGTCATAATACTTCCGCTTACGGTCTATGATGGTACGTGGATGACACTCTCCCCTGTCGTTGATATGCATCACCATGATTTTGCGTGTGCATAGGATTTTTTTGAAATTACTGCGTTCCCCAACAGTGGCATCTGAGCCAGGTTTATGCGTAGATGTTATATGCACAAGTAGGACACAAAGGAGTTGTGGGCGTGGGTATATAGATATTGCTTGCCGTCACTAGTTGATTCTTGATTCAGTGGGATTGTTGGATGAAGCGGCCCAGACCGACATTACGCGTATGCTTACGCTAGACTGGTTCTACCGACATGCTTCGCACACAGGTTGCTAGTGGGTGTTTGTTTCTCCATCTTTAGTTGAATCGGATTCAATGAACAGGGTTCTTTCTGAAGATCAAAAAGAAATCACTATACCGCGTTGTGGTTGTTTGATGCGTAGGTAAGAACGGTTCTTGCTCAGACCGTAGCAGCCATGTAAAACTTGCAACAACATAGTAGAGGACGTCTAACTTGTTTTTGCATGGCATGTTGTGATGTGATATGGTCAGGACATGATGCTAAATTTTATTGTATGAGATGATCATGTTTTGTAACACAGTTATCGGCATCTGGCAGGAGCCATATGGTTGTCGCTTTATTGTATGAAATGCAATCGCCATGTAATTGCTTTACTTTATCACTAAGTGGTAGCGATAGTCGTAGAGGCAATAATTGGCAAGACACGACGTGATGATCGGGTGTGATAAGCTCTACGTTCACATACAACGGGTGCAAGCTAGTTTTGCACATGCAGAATACTCGGGTTAAACTTGACGAGCCTAGCATATGCAGATATGGCCTCAGAACACTGGAGACCAAAAGGTCAAGCATGAATCATATAGTAGATATGATCAACATAGTGATGTTCACCATTGAAAACTACTCCATCTCACGTGATGATCGGACATGGTTTAGTTGATATGGATCACGTGATCACCTAGATGATTAGAGAGATGTCAATCTAAGTGGGAGTTCTTAAGTAATTTGATTAATTAAACTTTAATTTATCATGAACTTAGTACCTGATAGTATTATGCGTGTCTACGTTGTTGTAGATAGATGGCTGATACGTCTCCAATGTATCTATAATTTTTGATTGCTCCATGCTATATTATCTACTGTTTTGGACTATATTGGGCTTTATTTTCCACTTTTATATTATTTTTGGAACTAACCTATTAACCGGAGGCCCAGTCCAGAATTGCTGTTTTTTTTGCCTATTTCAGTGTTTCGGATAAACAGAATATCAAACGGAGTCCAAACGGAATAAAATCTTCGGAAACGTGATTTTCTCACCGAACGTGATCCAGGAGACTTGGACCCTACAGCAAGGGATCAAAGAGGTGGTCACGAGGGTGGGGGGCGCCCCCCCTAGGGCGCGCCCCCTACCTCGTGGGTCCCTCGGTGCTCCACCGACGTACTCCTTCCTCCTATATGTACACACGTACCCCCAAATGATCAGAACAGGAGCCAAAAACCTAATTCCACCGCTGCAAATTTCTGTATCCACGAGATCCCATCTTGGGGCCTGTTCCAGAGCTCCGCCGAAAGAGGGCCGTCATCACGGAGGCTTCTACATCATCCTAGCCCCTCCGATGAAGTGTGAGTAGTTTACCTCAGACCTTCGTGTCCATAGTTAGTAGCTAGATGGCTTCTTCTCTCTCTTTGAATCTCAATACAAAGTTCTCCCCCTCTCTTGTGGAGATCTATTCGATGTAATCTTCTTTTTGTGGTGTGTTTGTTGAGACCGATGAATTGTGGGTTTATGATCAAGTCTATCTATGAATAATATTTGAATCTTCTCTGAATTCTTTTATGCATGATTGGTTATCTTTGCATGTCTCTTTGAATTATCCGTTTGGTTTGGCCAACTAGATTGGTAGTTCTTGCCATGGGAGAAGTGCTTAGCTATGGGTTCGATCTTGCAGTGTCCTTACCCAGTGACAGAAGGGGCAGCAAGGCACGTATTGTATCGTTGCCATCAAGGATAACAAGATGGGGTTTATTTCATATTGCATGAATTTATCCCTCTACAACATGTCATCTTGCTTAAGGCGTTACTTTATTTTTAACTTAATACTCTAGATGCATGCTGGATAGAGGTCGATGAGTGGAGTAATAGTAGTAGATGCAGAATCATTTCGGTCTACTTGTCACGGACGTGATGCCTATATACATGATCATGCCTAGATATTCTCATAATTATGCTCAATTCTATCAATTGCTCAACAATAATTTTTTCACCCAACGTAGAATACTTATGCTCTTGAGAGAAGCCACTAGTGAAACCTATGGCCCTCGGGTCTATTCTCATCATATCAATCTCCATCACTTTTATATTGTTTTGCTATTTACTTTTCTTTTACTTTTTACATTGCATCTTCATATCAAAAATACCAAAAATATTCTATCTATCACATCTCACTCTCGTAAGTGACCGTGAAGGGCTTCACAACCCCTAATTGCGTTGTTTGCGAGTAGCTATCGCTTTGGGCAGGTACGAGGGACTTGATCGTGGGCTCCTACTGGATTGATACCTTGGTTCTCAAAAACTGAGGGAAATACTTACGCTACTCTACTGCATCATCCCTTCCTCTTCGGGGAAAACCAACGCAAGCTCAAGACGTAGCAAGAAGGATTTCTGGTGCCGATGCCGGGGAGTCTACGCAAAAAGTCAATATACCAAGTACCCATCACAATCCCTATCTCTCGCATTACATTATTTTCCATTTGCCTCTCGTTTTCCTCTCCCCCCAATTCACCCTTGCCGTTTTATTCGCCCTCTCTCTCTATCCTCCCTCTCTATTTGCCTTTTTGTTTGCTTGTGTGTTAGTTTGTTTGCCTGCTTGTCGTTATGTCTGAAACTAGGGAAGTTATCGCCAATTTGGGCGATAACAATATCATGGAAAATTCTGATACTCCTGCTAAAGAACCTAGCATCTTTCATACAAAAAAATTCCGTGTTGGTAGTGGTAATATTATTGGAAAAGGAGTTATTCAAGATTTCTTTACTTGTGCCGGTGCTTTACCTTCTATGGGTAGTTCTACCCTTCACAGAACTAGTAGTCTTGCAGACGCTATTGCCATGCTTGTAGTTGAACTTGAAAGACAATTCATGCACATGCATCCTTCTATACAAAGGATTTTTCTGGAATTTTCTAGTATTGAGCATTCTTCTGTTAAGCATGTCGCTACTATATTTTTGGCTCATGAGTTTAGATTCATAATAAGAGAAGCCAAAGAAATCTTTGCGCATTATAGGGTGGACGCTTCCATCCTCCCATAGAGGCTATCCTCTTTGATCAAGAAGAAATAATGTGTTTTCAATCTCTAGATTATGTTGCTTTCGATGAAAATCTTAGAAGAAAGGTTCCTACCAATGTTTTAGTTGATAGAATTTATGATCTTAATGATGATTTGGCCATTCGAAATAATGAACTCGGATATTCTCTTGAATATAGGCTCACAAAGTTCTGTCAAAAGAATGCTTATAATGATGAATTGGTGGTGCATTATGAAGGACCAAAGGAGGAACCTATACCTCCCAAGGTTGATCTTGGGGACTTTTGTCCCGTTAAATTTAATCATTTTGATTACTTTTGCTTGCCTCAAATAAAACTTGTTGTCGAACGTAGAGAATATGAAATGAGTTTCACCAATCTATCTTACTACTATGGCAATACTTAGATCTATCCTCGCTTTTATGCCTAGCTAGGGGCGTTAAACGATAGCGCTTGTTGGGAGGCAACCCAATTTTATTTCTTTTCCTTGATTTTTGCTCCTGCTTAGTAATAAATAAATTATTTAGCCTCTGTTTTTTTGTGTTTTTTGTGTTTAATTAGTGTTTGTGCCAAGTAGAACCGTTGGGAAGACTTGGGGAAAGTCTTGTTGAACTTGCTGTAAAAAACAGAAACTTTAGTGATCACGAGAACTGCTGTCATTTTTATTTGAAGAGTGCTATTTAGTTAATTATTTTTGCAGATGATTAATATATAAATTATTCACGTCTAGAAATTTACTTTAGAATTTTTGGGGTTCCAGATCTTGCGCTAGCTACAGATTACTACAGATTGTTCTGTTTTTGACAAATTCCGTTTTTCGTGTGTTGTTTGCTTATTTTGATGAATCTATGGCTAGTAAAATAGTTTATAATCCATAGAGAAGTTGGAATACAGTAGGTTTAACACCAATATAAATAAAGAATGTGTTCATTACAGTACCTTGAAGTGTTCTTTTGTTTTCTTTCGCTAACGGAGCTCACGAGTTTTCTATTTTCAGTTTTGTGTTGTGAAGTTTTCAAGTTTTGGGTGAATTCTTTTGATGGATCATGGAACAAGGAGTGGCAAGAGCCTAAGTTTGGGGATGCCAATGGCACCCCCAAGATAATCCAAGGACACCAAAAAGTCAAAGCTTGGGGATGCCCCGGAAGGCATCCCCTCTTTTCGTCCACTTCCATCGGTAATTTACTTGGAGCTATATTTTTATTCACCAACATGATATGTGTTTTGCTTGGAGCGTCTTGTATTATTTGTGTCTTTGTTTGTTAGTATGCCACAATAATCCTAGCTGTACACACCTTTTGAGAGAGCCATACATGAATTAAAATTTGATAGAATGCTCTATGTGCTTCACTTATATCTTTTGAGCTAGATAATTTTGCTCTATGTGCTTCACTTATATCCTTGAGCTAGATAATTTTTCTCTATGTGCTTCACTTATATCCTTTTGAGCTAGATAATTTTTCTCTATGTGCTTCACTTAGATCTTTTAGAGCACGGTGGCGGATTCGTTTTAAAGAAACTATTGATCTCTCATGCTTCACATAAATTAATATGAGAGTCTCTTAATAGCATGGTAATTTGCCTAATAATAATATGCTTGGTATTCAAGATTTGTAAAACTTTCTTTTGAGTGTGTTGAATACTAAGAAAAGATTGAAGCATGATAATTGTTTTGAGATATGGAGGTGATAATATTAAAGGCATGCTAGTTGAGTAGTTGTGAATTTAAAGAATACTTGTGTTGAAGTTTGTGATTCCCGTAGCATGCACGTATGGTGAACCGTTATGTGATGAAGTCGGAGCATGATTTATTTATTGATTGTCTTCCTTATGAGTGGCAGTCGGGGACGAACGATGGTCTTTTCCTACCAAGCTATCCCCCTAGGAGCATGCGCGTAATACTTTGCTTTGATAACTTCTAAATTTTTGCAATAAGTATATGCGTTCTTTATGACTAATGTTGAGTCCATGGATTATACGCACTCCCACCCTTCCACCCTTGCTAGCCTCTCTAATACCGCGCAACTTTTGCCGGTATCATACACCTACCATATACCTTCCTCAAAACAGCCACCATACCTACCTATTATGGCATTTCCATAGCCATTCCGAGATATATTGCCATGCAACTTTCGACCATCTAGTTCATCATCACACATCCATCATTGTCATATTGCTTAGCATGATCATGTAGTTGACATAGTATTTGTGGCAAAGCCACTGTTCATAAATTCTTTCATACTTCTCACTCATGATTCATTGCATATCACGGTACACCGCCGGAGGCATTCATATAGAGTCATACTTTGTTTTAGTATCGAGTTGTAATCATTGAGTTGTAAATAAATAGAAGTGTGATGATCATCATTCAATAGAGCATTGTCCCAAAAAAAGGAGAGGCCAAAGAAAAAAAAAGAAGGCCCAAAAAAATATAAATAAATAAAAAGGGGCAATGCTACTATCCTTTTTTCCACACTTGTGCTTCAAAGTAGCACCATGATATTGCAAGTCTCATATATTGTGCTTCAAAGTAGCACCATGTTCTTCATATAGAGAGTCTCATACATTGTCACTTTCATATACTAGTGGGAATTTTACGTTATAGAACTTGGCTTGTATATTCCAATGATGGGCTTCCTCAAATTGCCCTAGGTCTTCATGAGCAAGCAAGTTGGATGCACACCAACTAGTTTCTTTTGTTGAGCTTTCATACATTTATAGCTCTAGTGCATCCGTTGCATGGCAATCCCTACTCACTCACATTGATATCTATTGATGGGCATCTCCGTAGCCCGTTGATACGCCTAGTCGATGTGAGACTATCTTCTCCTTTTTGTCTTCTCCATAACCACCATTCTATTCCACCTATAGTGCTATATCCATGGCTCACGCTCATGTATTGCGTGAAGATTGAAAAAGTTTTGAAAAAGTTAGAGTATGAAACAATTGCTTGGCTTGTCATCGGGGTTGTGCATGATTTAAATACTTTGTGTGGGGAAGATGAAGCATAGCCAGACTATATGATTTTGTAGGGATGAACTTTCTTTGGCCATGTTATCTTGAGAAGACATAATTGCTTTGTTAGTATGCTTGAAGTATTATTATTTTCTATGTCAATATAAACTTTTGTCTTGAATCTTTCTAATTTGAATATTCATACCACAATTAAGAAGATTTGCATTGAAATTATGCCAAGTAGCACTCCACATCAAAAATTCTCTTTTTATCATTTACCTACTCGAGGACGAGCAAGAATTAAGCTTGGGGATGCCTGATACGTCTCCAACGTATCTATAATTTTTGATTGCTCCATGCTATATTATCTACTGTTTTGGACTATATTGGGCTTTATTTTCCACTTTTATATTATTTTTGGGACTAACCTATTAACCGGAGGCCCAACCTAGAATTGCTGTTTTTTGCCTATTTCAGTGTTTCGGATAAACAGAATATCAAACGGAGTCCAAACGGAATAAAATCTTCGGAAACGTGATTTTCTCACCGAACATGATCCAGGAGACTTGGAACCTACTGCAAGGGATCAAAGAGGTGGTCACGAGGGTGTGGGGGGCGCGCCCCCTGCCTCGTGGGCCCCTCGGTGCTCCACCGACGTACTCCTTCCTCCTATATATACACACGTACCCCAAAACGATCAGAACATGAGCCAAAAACCTAATTCCACCACCGCAACTTTCTATATCCATGAGATCCCATCTTGGGGCCTGTTCCGGAGCTCCGTCGGAAGAGGGCCGTCATCACAGAGGGCTTCTACATCATCCTAGCCCCTCCGATGAAGTGTGAGTAGTTTACCTCAGACCTTCGGGTCCATAGTTAGTAGCTAGATGGCTTCTTCTCTCTCTTTGAATCTCAATACAAAGTTCTCCCCCTCTCTTGTGGAGATCTATTCGATGTAATCTTCTTTTTGCGGTGTGTTTGTTGAGATCCATTAATTGTGGGTTTATGATCAAGTCTATCTCTGAATAATATTTGAATCTTCTCTGAATTCTTTTATGCATGATTGGTTATCTTTGCAAGTCTCTTCGAATTATCCGTTTGGTTTGGCCAACTAGATTGGTAGTTCTTGCCATGGGAGAAGTGCTTAGCTTTGGGTTCGATCTTGCGGTGTCCTTACCCAGTGACAGAAGGGGAAGCAAGGCACGTATTGTATCGTTGCCATCGAGGATAACAAGATGGGGTTTATTTCATATTGCATGAATTTATCTCTCTACATCATGTCATCTTGCTTAAGGCATTACTCTGTTTTTAACTTAATACTCTAGATGCATGCTGGATAGCGGTCGATGAGTGGAGTAATAGTAGTAGATGCAGACTCGTTTTGGTCTACTTGTCACGGACGTGATTCCTATATACATGATCATGCCTAGATATTCTCATAATTATGCTCAATTCTATCAATTGCTCAACAGTAATTTGTTCACCACCGTAGATTACTTATGCTCTTGAGAGAAGCCACTAGTGAAACCTATGTCCCCCGGGTCTATTCTCATCATATCAATCTCCATGACTTTTATATTGTTTTGCTATTTACTTTGCTTTTACTTTTTACTTTTCATCTTTATATCAAAAATACCAAAAATATTCTATCTATCAGATCTCACTCTCGTAAGTGACTGTGAAGGGCTTGACAACCCCTAATCGCGTTGGTTGCGAGTAGCTATCGCTTTGTGCAGGTATGAGGGACTTGAGCGTGGGATCCTACTGGATTGATACCTTGGTTCTCAAAAACTGAGGGAAATACTTATGCTACTCTGCTGAATCATCCCTTCCTCTTCGAGAAAAACCAACGCAAGCTCAAGACGTAGCAATGGCCCGTGTTGTTGTTCCATTGAATTTTAATGCGTTCCTAGAGAAAGCTAAGTTGAAAGATGATGGTAGCAACTACACAGACTAGGTCCATAACTTGAGGATTATCCTCATTGCTGCACAGAAGAATTACATCCTGGAAGCACCGCTAGGTGACAAACCCGCTGCAGGAGCAACGCCAGATGTTATGAACACCTGGCAGAGCAAAGCTGATGACTACTCGATAGTTCAGTGAGCCATGCTTTACGGCTTAGAACCGGGACTTCAATGACGTTTTGAACGTCATGGAGCATATGAGATGTTCCAGGAGTTGAAGTTAATATTTCAAGCAAATGCCCGGATTGAGAGATATGAAGTCTCCAATAAGTTCTATAGCTGCAAGATGGAGGAGAATAGTTCTGTCAGTGAACATATACTCAGAATGTCTGGGTACCACAACCACTTGACTCAACTGGGAGTTAATCTTCCTGATGATAGTGTCATTGATGGAGTTCTTCAATCACTACCACCAAGATACAAGAGCTTCATGATGAACTATAATATGCAAGCGATGGATAAGACGATTCCCGAGCTCTTCGCAATGCTAAAGGCCACGGAGGTAGAAATCAAGAAGGAGAATCAAGTGTTGATGGTCAACAAGACCACCAGTTTCAAGAAAAAGGGTGAAGGGAAGAAGCGGAACTTCAAGAAGAACGACAAGCAAGTTGCTGCTCAAGTGAAGAAGCCCAAGTCTGTACCTAAGCCTGAGACAGAGTGCTTCTACCGCAAAGGGAATGGTCACTGGAAGCAGAACTGCCCCAAGTATTTGGCGGAGAAGAAGGATGGAAAAGTGAAAGGTATATTTGATATACATGTTATTGATGTGTACCTTACTAATGCTCGCAGTAGTGCATGGGTATTTCATACTGGTTCAGTTGCTAACATTTGCAACTCGAAACAGGGGCTACGGATTAAGCGAAGATTGGCTAAGGACAGGGTGACGATGCGCGTGGGAAATGGTTCCAAAGTCGATGTGATCGCCGTCGGCACGCTACCTCTACATCTACCTTCGGGATTAGTATTAGACCTAAATAATTGTTATTTGGTGCCAGCGTTGAGCATGAACAATATCTCTATCTTGTTTGATGTGAGACGGTTATTCATTTAAATCGGAGAATAATGGTTGTTCTATTTATATGAGTAATATCTTTTATGGTCATGCACCCCTGATGAGTGGTCTGTTTTTACTAAATCTTGATAGTACTGATACACATGTTCATAGTATTGAAGCCAAAAGATGCAGAGTTGATAATGATAGTGCAACTTATTTGTGGCACTGCCGTTTAGGTCATATTGGAGTAAAGTGCATGAAGAAACTCCATTCCGATGGACTTCCGGAATCACTTGGTACTTGCGAACCATGCCTCATGGGCAAGATGACTAAAACTCCGTTCTACGAAACAATGGAGCGAGCAATAGAGTTATTGGAAATCATACATACTGATGTGTGTGGTCCAATGAACATTGAAGCTCGCGGCAGATATCGTTATTATCTCACCTTCACAGATGATTTGAGCAGATATGGGTATATCTACTTAATGAAACATAAGTCTGAAACATTTGAAAAGTTCAAAGAATTTCAGGCTGAAGTGGAAAATCATGGTAACAAGAAAATCAAGTTTCTATGATCTGATCGTGGAGGCAAATATTTGAGTTATCAGTTCACACTTCATTTGAAACAATGCGGAATAGTTTTGCAACTCATGCCACCTGGAACACCACAGCGTAATGGTGTGTCCGAACTCGTATTCGTACTTTACTAGATATGGTGCAATCTATGACGTCTCTCACAGATTTACCGCTATCGTTTTGGGGTTACGCTTTAGAGACAGCTGCATTCACGTTAAATAGGGCACCATCTAAATCCGTTGAGACGGCACCTTATGAACTGTGGTTTGGCAAGAAACCCAAGTTGTCATTTCTTAAAGTTTGGAGCTGCGATGCTTATGTGAAAAAGCTTCAACCTGGTAAGCTCGAGCCTAAATCAGAGAAATGTGTCTTCATAGGATACCCAAAGGAGACTGTTGGGTACACCTTCTATCACAGATCCAAAGGCAAGATATTCGTTGCTAAGAATGGATCCTTTCTAGAGAAGGAGTTTCTCTCCAAAGAAGTGAGTGGGAGCAAAGTAGAACTTGACGAGGTAATTGTACCTTCTCCCTTATTGGAAAGTAGTTCATCACTGAAATCAGTTCCAGTGATTCCTACACCAGTAAGTGAGGATGCTAATGATGATGATCATGAAACTTCTAATCAAGTTACTACTGAACCTCGTAGGTCAACCAGAGTAAGATCCGCGCTAGAGTGGTACGGTAATCCTGTTCTGGAAGTCATGCTACTTGACCAAGACGAACCTACGAACTATGAGGAAGCAATGATGAACCCAGATTCCGCAAAATGACTTGAAGCCATGAAACCTTAGATGGGATCCATGTATGAGAACAAAGTACGGACTTTGGTTGACTTGCCCGATGATCGGCAGGCCATAGAGAATAAATGTAAATTCAAGAAGAAGACTGACGCTGACGGTAATGTTACTGTCTACAAAGCTTGACTTGTTGTGAAAGGTTTTTGACAAGTTCAAGGAGTTGACTACGATGAGACCTTCTCACCTGTAGCGATGCTTAAGTCCGTCCAAATCATGTTAGCAATTGCCGCATTTTATGATTATGAAATTTGGCAAATGGATGTCAAAACTGCATTCCTTAACGGATATCTTAAAGAAGAGTTGTATATGATGCAACCAGAAGGTTTTGTCGATCCAAAAGGTGCTAACAAAGTGTGCAAGCTCCAGCGATCCATTTATGGACTGGTGCAAGCCTCTCGGAGTTGGAATATACGCTTTGATAGTGTGATAAAAGCATATGGTTTTATACAGACTTTTGGAGAAGCCTGTATTTACAAGAAAGTGAGTGGGAGCTCCGTAGCATTTCTGATATTATATGTAGATGACATATTGTTAATCGGAAATGATACTGAATTTTTGAATAGCATAAAAGGATACTTGAATAAGAATTTTTCAATAAAAGACCTCGGTGAAGCTGCTTATATATGGGCGTCAAGATCTATAGAGATAGATCAAGACGCTTAATTGGACTTTCACAAAGCACATACCTTGATAAAGTTTTGAAAAATTCAAAATGGATCAGGCAAAGAAAGGGTTCTTGCCTGTATTACAAGGTGTGAAGTTGATTCAGATTCAATGCCCGACCATTGCAGAAGATAGAGAGAAAATAGAAGGTGTTCCCTATGCTTCAGCCATAGGATCTATCATGTATGCAATGTTGTGTACCGGACCGGATGTGTGCCTTGTTATAAGTTTAGCAAGGAGGTACCAAAGTAATCCAGGAGTGGATCACTGGACAACGATCAAGAACATCCTGAAATACCTTAAAAGGACTAAGGATATGTTTCTCGTATATGGAGGTGACAAAGAGCTCGTCGTAAACGGTTACGTCAATGCAAGATTTGACACTAATCCGGATGACTCTAAGTCACAGACCGGATACATGTTTTTATTAAATGGAGGAGTTGTCAGTTGGTGCAGTTCCATGCAAAGCGTCGTGGCGGGATCTACGTGTGAAGCGGAATACACAGCTGCTTCAGAAACAGCAAATGAAGGAGTCTGGTGAAGGAGTTCATATCCGATCTAGGTGTTATACCTAGTGCATCAGGTCCAATGAAAATCTTTTGTGACAATACTGGAGCAATTGCCTTGGCAAAGGAATCCACATTTCACAAGAGAACCAAGCACATCAAGAGACGCTTCAATTCCATCCGTGATCAAGTCAAGTAGGGAGACATAGAGATTTGCAAGATACATACGGATCTGAATGTTGCAGTCCCGTTGACTAAGCCTCTCTCACAAGAAAAACATGATCAGCACCAAGACTCCATGGGTGTTAGAATCATTACAATGTAATCTAGATTATTGGCTCTAGTGCAAGTGGGAGACTGAAGGAAATATGCCCTAGAGGCAATAATAAAGTTCTTATTTATATTTCCTTGTATCATGATAAATTTTTATTATTCATGCTAGAATTGTATTAACCGGAAACTTAGTACATGTGTGAATACATAGACAAACACAGTGTCACTAGTTTGCCTCTACTTGACTAGCTCATTGAATCAATGATGGTTATATTTCCTAACCATAGACATGAGTTGTCATTTGATTTACGAGATCACATCATTAGAGAATGATGTGATTGACTTGACCCATCCGTTAGCTTAGCACGATGATCGTTTAGTTTGCTGCTATTGCTTTCTCCATAACTATACATGTTCATCATGCAACTCCCGAATACCGGAGGAACACTTTGTGTGCTACCAAACATCACATCATAACTGCGTGATTATAAAGGTGCTCTACAAGTGTCTCCGATGATGTTTGTTGAGTTGGAATGGATCAAGAATAGGATTTGTTACTCCAATTGTCGGAGAGGTATCTCTGCGCCCTCTCGGTAATGTACATCACAATAAGCCTTGCAAGCAATGTAGCTAATGAGTTAGTTATGGGATGTAGCATTACAGAACGAGTAAAGAGACTTACCGGTAACGAGATTGAACTAGGTATTGAGATACAGACGATCGAATCTCGGGCAAGTAACATACCGATGACAAAGGGAACAACGTATACCGTTATGCGGTTTGACCGATAAAGATCTTCGTAGAATATGTAGCAGCCAATATGAGCATCCAGGTTCCGCTATTGGTTATTGACCGGACATGAGTCTCGGTCATGTCTACATAGTTCTCGAACCCGTAGGGTCCGCACGCTTAATGTTCGGTGATGATCGGTAATATGAGTTTATGTGTTTTGATGTACCGAAGGTAGTTCGCAGTCCCGGATATAATCACGGACATGACGAGGAGTCTCAAAATGGTCGAGACATAAAGATCGATATATTGGATGACTATGTTTGGACTTCGGAAGGGTTCCAGGCAAGTTCGGATGAATACCGGAGTACCGGGAGTTATCGGAACCTCCTGGGGAGTGTAATGGGCCTCATGGGCCTTAGACAAGGAAGAGGAGGGGCGGCCAGGGCAGGACGCCCCCTCCCCCTCAAGTATGAGTTGGACAAGGAAGGGGGGCGGCGCCCCCCTTTTTCCTACCCCTTCTCTCCTCCTTCCTTCCCTCCTATCCTACTCTTGCAAGGGTTGGAGTCCTACTCCCGGTGGGAGTAGGACTGCCCTTGGGGCGCTCCTAGGAGGCTGGCCTCCTCCCCCTCCTCTACTGTTTTATATACGGAGGAGGGGGCACCCCATAGACACACAAGTTGATCATTAATCTTTTAGCCGTGTGCGGTGCCCCCTCCACCATAATCCACCTCCGTCATATTTTAGCGGTGCTTAGGCGAAGCCCTGTGTCGGTAGCTTCATCAACACGGTCATAACGCCGTCGTGCTGACAGAACTCTCCCTCGAAGCTCTACTGGATCGTGAGTTCGTGGGACGTCACCGAGCTGAACGTGTGCAGATAGCGGAGGTGCTGTACGTTCGGTACCAGGATCGGTCGATCGTGAAGACGTATGACTACATCAACCGCGTTGTCATAACGCTTCCACTTATGGTCTACGACGGTACGTGGACGACACTCTCCCCTCTCATTGCTATGCATCGCCATGATCTTGCATGTGCGTAGGTATTTTTTTGAAATTACTGCGTTCCCCAACAGGAAGCACTCCTGCACCCCCTCCGGCAAACGCGCCTCTTCGGAGCGCCGTGTTCCCATTGGGGACGTGCCCACGAGCTCCGCCAGTGGGAGCAAGAGGTCCAAGGCGGCCCCACCAGAAACCAAGAAGGTGCCTGTCAAGGAGGATGGCACGGGTGGAGCTTTTACCATAAGCTCCTCCCTTGACAGCAAATAGGGAAGCACGCTCGTCGCCTTCCTGCGGGTGAATGTCGACGTGTTTGCATGGAAAGCATCCGACATCCCCGGTGTTCCCAGGAAGGTGATCGAGCACCGCCTTGTTGTATGTCCCGATGCGCGGCCAGTCAAGCAAAAGGTCAAGAAGCAAGCTTTGGAGCGACAAGAGTTCGTCATCGAGGAGATCAGGAAGTTGGAGGCGGCAGGCTTGGTCTGAGGAGTGCTCCACCCCACGTGGTTGGCCAGCCCAGTGGTAGTGCGTAAGGCAAATGGGAAATGGAGGCTGTGTATCTACTATACAGATATCAATAAAGCCAGTCCAAAGGATCCTTTCCCTCTGCCACAAATCGACCAGATAGTGGACTCCACTGTCGGGTGTGACCTGCTGTCATTCCTCGATGCCTACTCAGGATACCACAAGATCTTCATGCTGAAGGAAGACGAATCAAATACTGCATTCATCACTCCATTTGGTACGTACTGTTTTGTGTGGATGCCTTTCGGGTTGAAAAGCGCTGGTTCGACATTTGCCCGCGCAATCTAGATTGGTTTTGAGCCCCAGCTGCATAGAAATATGGAAGCTTACGCTACAAAAAAATACACTTTCGTGATGATACGTGTTTGTCACAGTAGGTCGCCTTTTTTGTCATGCATGTACGTCCATGATGATTTTATGACAGAATCAAGATAGTCATACATGTGCTGTCGTAGAAGTGTTCCATGACATTACCAAAATTATCATCACGGAAGTGTCCACTTCCATGACGATAAATCGCGCGTCACAAAAGTGCTTTCGTCAAGGGTGACCGACACGCGGAATCCACCGTAACGGAACGCTATTAAGCTATCAGGTCAGGTTTTGGACCCGATAACCCGTTAACAGCCCCGACCAATGGGGATTTTCCACGTGTAAAATCATCATTGGCTGGAGGAAACACATGTCGGCTCATCGCTGGGACAGATGTCATCCACTCATTGGACAGAAGGCGCCTATGATACGTCGACATGTGGCATGGCCCAATAGAGGCCCATTCCTGTGAAAAGGCCAGCCCGTTTGACTTGGTCAAAAGGTGGCGGGCCGGCCCATGGAAAGCCTGTTAACGGCCTATTCGCATATAGCCCATTTACAGCCCGCTAACCCAAGGCCCGTTATGCCTATTTGAATTTGGCCCAGTAGTGTCATCTGGGCCATCCAATATGATTCTAGCCCGTTTTCACTTCTGGCCCATGTATGGCCCATGACGTCTTTCGGCCCATATGAGGCCCTATGTAACTCTTGGCCTATTAACAGCCCGTGGTGAAACTAGCCCATAATGAACAGTGTATCACTTTACACCCATTAACGGCCCGTGGTGAAACTGGCCCGTAAAGAACAGTATATCACTTTATACCCATTAACGGCTAGTTATTCCGTTGGGCCGTTTCCAGCCAATGTTATCTTTCGGCCTTCTCATAGCCCATTGATTCTTGGGCAATTTTCCAGCATTCTTTTACTTACGGCCCGTTACTGTCATTTTCTGCTTGTGGGCCAAATTCAGCCCGTGGTTACCGTCGGCCCGTTTGTGGTCCGTTAATATGTTGGGCCGTTTTCATAGCGTCATCAAATATAGCCTATTAACGATGGCCCGCTATGGTCGGCCCATGAACGGACGATTCCAACTCTAGCCCGTTTACGGCCAGAATGCGGTCTGTTTGGCCCATGTTTGGCCAATCGATCATACAGCCCGTATAAGGCCCATTGATGATACGGCCCGTAGAAGGCCCATTGTTTCTACGGCCCGTAGAAGGCCCATTGTTTCTACGGCCCATAGAAGGCCCACTGTTTCTACGGCCCGTAGAAGGCCCACTGTTTCTACGGCCCATAGAAGGCCCACTGTTTATACGGCCCGTAGGAGGCCCAGTGTCACTATGGTAAATATTCTCCCACGGTTATTGTGGCCTAGTTTTAAAAAATAGGTTATTGCAGCCACTAGCAAACCACAGAAAAAGAACAGCACTGACTACAAGCAAACAAATAAACAAGACAACAAGGAAATAAATACGCAAGCAACTTACACTAGGCTATCACGGCTATTACACATATTACATCCACTGGGCATCAAAGTTCGCCACCAGTGCAAATATAGGGAACACAGCAGCATATAAACGCCGTAGCAAAACAAGTCCAGAACTAAAACCACTTCAGAAGAGCTCAAGAAACAGTATCATGGGTACCCTTAATGCTGGCAAGATGCTTAGCAAGCTTATTAACTTTCTCTTGTTTGGCGCTTAAGTCCTCCAGCGCTTGCTGTTGCACCAGAAAGTATGCATCTGAATTCTGCAGGGACTTCCTCAGTCCTTCGGCTTCCTATCGCATAACATCTGATCGATCTCTTTCAACTTGAAGTTGAGACTCAAGAAGACGAACTGATTCAGGCAACGAGTTTGAAGAGCTGGTGCCAGCAGTGGTAGCCAGTAACTCGAACACTACATCAAGACAGGAGTTTGGGGTTGTCTCAGTGTCTTCAATATAGTTTTTATCAGCTTTCTTGGAGACCAACAGGGATGTCTCACTATCTTGAACCTTATCTGCATTACTTCCTTTACCATTGCATAACAGGGTACTCTTCTCCAATATTTTATCTACGTTCTAAAAGAGAAACAAACAAACACATCTGAGGTTTACAATGTAGTATATGAAACTCATTTTGGTAAACTAGTTCAGTAGTAAGGTGGACAGGATAACAGCATGAAACAAACATATATCTATGTAGTATGGTCACTGTATGGTATATATCATTCTAGTTTATGTTGCCAAATCAAGATAGATACAGTTCGAATCATATCTATTTAAGACAAAGCATCATAGACAGAATATAAGTGTGGGAAACTACACAACAATAACAACACTTCTAATGTGCATGGCATGAGAACATAACTATTTATTAAATTGAAACTGAAATCAACATAGAGCAAGTTACAATAGCAAACAGCCAAACACGTTGAAGAAGCAGGTTTAAAACATACCTGTTGCGCCATTGGAGTTTCAATTGCATCCTTCAAATTTGAAATTAGTTGGTATCAGTAAATACAGTGATGCAAGAGCAAAGTAGTATGAACCATAGCTACGGAACCTGACCTGAGAACAATTCTTCTTCTGCTTTAAGCGTTGACTTCGGGTTTGAAGTGGTGGTCCTCGTCATTTGGGCACTGCAGTTGCCTTACTAACTGCTCGTGTTTGGGTGCTCTGTGGTGTAGACTGATACGTCTCCGTCATATCTATAATTTTTTATTGTTCCATGCCAATATTATTCAACTTTCATATACTTTTGGCAACTTTTTATACTATTTTTGGGACTAACATATTGATCCAGTGCCCAGCGCCAGTTCCTGTTTGTTGCATGTTTTTTGTTTCGCAGAATATCCATATAAAACGGAGTCCAAACAGAATAAAAACTGACGGAGATTTTTTTGGAATATATATGATTTTTGGGAAGAAGAATCCACGCGAGACGATGCTCGAGGGGCCCACGAGGTAGGGGGCGCGCCCCTGACCCTCGTGGCCACCCCGTAAGGCAGTTGGTGCCCTTGTTTCGCCGCAAGAAAGCTAATTTCCGGATAGAGATCGTGTCAAATTTCAGACCAATCGGAGTTACGGATCTCCGGGAATATAAGAAACGGTGAAACGGAAGAATCTGAGAACGCAGAAACAGAGAGAGGGAGAGAGACAGAGAGACAGATCCAATCTCGGAGGGGCTGTCGCCCCTCTCACGCCATGGAGACCATGGACCAGAGGGGAAACCCTTCTCCCATCTAGGGAGAAGGTCAAGGAAGAAGAAGAATGAGGGGGGCTCTCTCCCCCTCACTTCCGGTGGCGCCGGAACGCCACCGGGGGCCATCATCATCACCGCGATCTACACCAACACCTCCGCCATCTTCACCAACATTTGCATCACCTTCCGCCCTCTATCTACAGCGGTCCACTCTCCCACAACCCGTTGTACCCTCTACTTGAACATGGTGCTTTATGCTTCATATTATTGTCCAATGATGTGTTGCCATCCTATGATGTCTGAGTAGATTTTTGTTGTCCTATCGGTGGTTGATGAATTGCTATGATTGATTTAATTTGCTTGTGGTTATGTTGCTGTCCTTTGGTGCCCATCATATGATTGCGTGCATGGATCACACCCTAGGGTTAGTTTGTATGTTGATAGGACTATGTATTGGAGGGCAAGAGTGACAGAAGCTTCAACCTAGCATAGAAATTGATGCATACAGGATTAAAGGGGGACCAATATATCTTAATGCTATGGTTGGGTTTTACCTTAATGAACATTCATAGTTGCGGATGCTTGCTAATAGTTCCAATCATAAGTGCATAGAATTCCAAGTCAGGGATGACATGCTAGCAGTGGCCTCTCCCACATAATACTTGCTATTGGTCTAGTAAAGTAGCCACGAAAAAGTTATATTACAGTAGACACAATACAAAAACAAAATATGAATTGGTTTGCAACAGTACTAAGAGTAGTGATTTGCTTTATTATACTAATGGATCTTACCGAGTTTTCTGTTAAAGTTTTGTGTGGATGAAGTGTTCGATGATTGAGAAGGTTTCGATGTGAGAAGAAGGAACAGAGGCAAGAGCTCAAGCTTGGGGATGCCCGAGGCACCCCAAGTAAATATTCAAGGAGACTCAAGCGTCTAAGCTTGGGGATGCTGGGGAGGCATCCCCTCTTTCTTCAACAAATATCGGTATGTTTTTGGATTCGTTTCGTTCATGCGATATGTGCAATCTTGGAGCGTCTTTTGCATTTAGGTTTTCATTTTTCTTTTATGCACCATGCTGGTATGAGATAGTCCTTGGTTGATTTATAGAATTCTCTTTGCACTTCACTTATATCTTTGGAGTATGGCTTTGTAGAATGCTTCATGTGCTTCACTTATATCATTTGAAGTTTGGATTGCCTATTTCTCTTTACTTAGACAACCGCCATTTGCAGAATGCTCTTTTGCTTGACTTATACTTGTTAGAGCGTGGGCATATCTTTTGTAGAAAGAATTAAACTCTCTTTCTTCACTTATATCTATTTAGAGAGATGACAGGAATTGGTCATTCACATGGTTAGTCATAAAATCCTACATAAACTTGTAGATCGTTGAATATAATATGTTTGATTCCTTGCAATAGTTTTGCGATATAAAGGTGGTGATATTAGAGTCATGCTAATCGAGTAATTGTGAAATTGAGAAATACTTGTGTTGAGGTTTGCAAGTCACGTAGCATGCACGTATGGTGAACCGTTATGTAACGAAGTCGGAGCATGAGGTGTTTATTGATTGTCTTCCTTATGAGTGGCGGTCGGGGACGAGCGATGGTCTTTTCCTACCAATCTATCCCCCTAGGAGCATGCACGTAGTACTTTGTTTCGATGACTAATAGATTTTTGCAATAAGTATGTGAGTTCTTTATGACTAATGTTTAGTCCATGGATTATACGCACTCTCACCCTTCCATCATTGCTAGCCTCTCTAGTACCGTGCAACTTTCACGGTACCATAAACCCACCATATACCTTCCTCAAAACAGCCACCATACCTACCTACCATGGCATTTCCATAGCCATTCCGAGATATATTGCCATGCAACTTTCATCATCATCATATACATGACTTGAGCATTCATTGTCATATTGCTTTGCATGATCGTAAGATCGCGAGCATGATGTTTTCCTGGCTTGTCCGTTTTTTTTGATGTCATTGCTATGCTAGATCATTGCACATCCTGGTACACCGCTGGAGGCATTCATATAGAGTCATATCTTTGTTCTAGATATCGAGTTGTAATATTGAGTTGTAAGTAAATAAAAGTGTGATGATCATCATTATTAGAGCATTGCCCAAAAAAAGAGGCCAAAGAAGCCTAAATAAAAAAGGGGGGCCAAAGAAGCCTGCAAAAAAAGGGGCCAACCTTACTATCCTTTTACCACACTTGTGCTTCAAAGTAGCACCATGTTTTTCATATAGAGAGTCTCTTGAGTTATCACTTTCATATACTAGTGGGAATTTTCATTATAGAACATGGCTTGTATATTCCAACGATGGGCTTCCTCAAATGCCCTAGGTCTTCATGAGAAAGCAAGTTGGATGCACACCCACTTAGTTTTAGTTTGAGCTTTCATATAGTTATAGCTCTAGTGCATCCGTTGCATGGCAATCCCTACTCACTCACATTGATATCTATTGATGGGCATCTCCATAGCCCGTTGATACGCCTAGTTGATGTGAGACTATCTTCTCCTTTTTGTCTTCTCCACATAACCCCCATCATCATATTCTATTCCACCTATAGTGCTATGTCCATGGCTCATGCTCATTTATTGCGTGAAAGTTGAAAAGGTTTGAGAACGTCAAAAGTATGAAACAATTGCTTGGCTTGTCATCGGGGTTGTGCATGATGTGAATATTTTGTGTGGTGAAGATGGAGCATAGCCAGACTATATGATTTTGTAGGGATGAGCTTTCTTTGGCTATGTTATTTCAATAAGACATAATTGCTTGGTTGGTATGCTTGAAGTATTATTATTTTAATGTCAAAGGATAGACTATTGCTTTGAATCACTCGTGTCTTAATATTCATGCCATGATTAGACATATGATCAAGATTATGCTAGGTAGCATTCCACATCAAAAATTATCTTTTTATCATTTACCTACTCGAGGACGAGTAGGAATTAAGCTTGGGGATGTTGATACATCTCTGTCGTATCTATAATTTTTGATTGTTCCATGCCAATATTATTCAACTTTCATATACTTTTGGCAACTATTTATACTATTTTGGGGACTAACATATTGATCCAGTGGCCATTGCCAGTTCCTGTTTGTTGCATGTTTTTTTGTTTCGCAGAATATCCATATCAAACGGAGTCCAAACGGAATAAAAACTGACGGAGATTTTTTTGGAATATATATGATTTTTGGGAAGAAGAATCCACGCGAGACGATGCTCGAGGGGCCAACGAGGTAGAGGGCGCGCCCTAGGGTGTCAAGCGCGCCCCTGACCCTAGTGGCCACCCTGTAAGGCGGTTGGTGCCCTTCTTTCGCCACAAGAAAGCTAATTTCCGGATAGAGATCGTGTCAAAATTTCAGCCCAATCGGAGTTACGGATCTCCAAGAATATAAGAAACGGTGAAAGGGAAGAATTTGAGAACGCAGAAACAGAGATAGACAGAGAGACAGATCCAATCTCGGAGGGGATCTCGCCCCTCCCACGCCATGGAGACCATGGACCAGAGGGGAAACCCTTCTCCCATCTAGGGAGAAGGTCAAGGAAGAAGAAGAAGGAGGGGGGCTCTCTCCCCCTCGCTTCCGGTGGCGCCGGAACGCCACCGGGGGCCATCATCATCACCGCGATCTACACCAACACCTCCGCCATCTTCACCAACATCTCCATCACCTTCCCCCCTCTATCTATAGCGGTCCACTCTCCCACAACCCGCTGTACCCTCTACTTGAACATGGTGCTTTATGCTTCATATTAGTATCAAATGATGTGTTGCCATCCTATGATGTCTGAGTAGATTTTTGTTGTCCTATCGGTGGTTGATGAATTGCTATGATTGATTTAATTTGCTTGTGGTTATGTTGTTGTCCTTTGGTGCCCATCATATGATTCCGCGCGTGGATCACACCCTAGGGTTAGTTTGTATGTTGATAGGACTATGTATTGGAGGGCAAGAGTGACAGAAGCTTCAACCTAGCATAGAAATTGATGCATACGGGATTAAAGGCGGACCAATATATCTTAATGCTATGGTTGGGTTTTACCTTAATGAACGTTAGTAGTTGCAGATGCTTGCTAATAGTTCCAATCATAAGTGCATAGAATTCCAAGTCAGGGATGACATGCTAGTAGTGGCCTCTCCCACATAATACTTGCTATCGGTCTAGTAAAGTAGTCAATTGGTTAGGGGCAATTTCGCAACTCCTACCACCACTTTTACACACTCACTATATTTACTTTATTGCTTCTTTACTTATAACAACCCCTACTTTTTATTTACGTAATCTTTATTATCTTGCAAACCTATCCAACAACACCTACAAAGTACTTCTAGTTTCATACATGTTCTAGGTAAAGTGAACGTCAAGCGTGCGTAGAGTTGTATCGGTGGTCGATAGAACTTGCGGGAATATTTGTTCTACCTTTAGCTCCTCGTTGGGTTCGACACTCTTACTTATCGAAAACTATTGCGATCCCCTATACTTGTGGGTTATTAAGAGAGACGGTATTGTGTCAACGGGAACTGGGTGTCTATCTTCTGGGGTTGGGGTTAGAAGGGGTGTAGCTGGTTCTCTGTCCAACTGGAGAGGGGTACAATCTGCATGAGTGTGGGTTATGTGTGGTGGGGCTGGTTCTTGGGCAAGTACAACCGTGGTTCTATCTGCATCGACATGTAGCACGCTCTTTTCTGAAGACCGTGTTTTTACTCCCACAAATACTGCCATCACTCTTTCCAATTGAAATGGCTGATAAACAAGAAAAGTAATTGAATGTACAGACATTGTAAGATATACAGGTGCAATGGATAGTAGGGAAGAAAACAGGGCATGAAATAATTCACATTTATGTTGTCTAAGCAAACAGAATAGCAGGACATAATTTCACATATATGATGGCTAATTAAACAGGATAGCATGACACAATTTCACATGTATGATGGCTAAATAAACAGGATAGAATGACATACTTCAAAATATGATTACTATGTAAACAGGATGACATGATATAACTATACGATGTGTCTATTAAAGTGGTTGGCACGCCATAAATCACAAACATGCCGTCGATGGAAACATGATGGCATGATATAATTCACGGATAGAATGACATAATTTAAAATATGATGACTATGTAAACATAATGAGATGATATAACTATATTATGTGTTTAGAAAATGGGTTGGCATGCCATAATTCAGATACATGTTGTCTATGTAAACATCATGGCATGACATAATTCAAATATATGATTTATATACTAAGGAAGTGAGCAGAGGGCAATCGCATATATGATGTGTCAACTAAGGAGATGGCATTCAATATTGTGTATATGATGTAAAAACTAAGGATTGCAATACAACATATGCATTATATGAGTAATATAACCCTGCCAAGTTTGAGCATACACCTCAGGGGGATAATAGGACTGGTCATCTACCTCTGAATCCTCCTCTGAAGAGCTATCTGTAACCAGCAAGATATCTGCTTCAACAGGTAGCATTGTCTGCTCTAAAGACCTTGTTTTCACTCCAGATTTCTCATTCACCAATTCAAATGGCTGATGGACAGGAAGAGCAGCTGAATATACAAACATTGTCGACAAAAGCAATGAGAAATACAAAAAAAGGACGGCATGATATAATTCACATATATGACACTTGCCTAAACAACATGGCATTGCATAATTCACATACATAATGCCTTACAACAAGATAACATTGCATAATTCACATATATAATGTCTTGCAACAAGATGGCATTGCATAATTCACATATATGGTAATTAGACACTAAATAGGTGGCATTCACACAAAGCATTTCTAAACTAAGCAAATGACATAGCAATGCAAGATACCATACGAACGATATGAGCAACATAACCCTGCCAAGTTAGGGCATGCACCTCGGTGGGGGGGATATGACTGGTCATCTGTCTGTGAATCCTCCTCTGAGGAGCTATCAGTAACCAGCAAGACATGCGCTTCATCAGATAGCATTGTCTGCTCTGAAGACCTTGTTTCCACTTCAGATTTTTCCATGTCCGTGCCGAATGGCTGATGCACAGGAAGAGTAATTGAATGTACTAAAATTGTTGAAAAATTTAACACGTAATAAAAAAATGATGGCATGATATAATTCACATATAAGATGACTGGCTAACCAGGGTGGCATTGCAAAATTCACATATATGATGCCTGGCTAGATAAGATGGCATTGCATGATTCACATATATGATAAAGAAACTAAATAGATGGCATTGACACAAAGCATGTCTAAACTAAGCAGATGACATCTTTAATGTATACGGTAAGCAATGCAAGGCACCATATGCATGATATTACCAACATTAGCATGCCAAGTTAGAGCGAAGACCTCATGGGGTAAATAGGAGTGGTCTTCTCCTTCTGAATCCCCCTCGGAACAGTTATCTTCGTCTTGATTACGATCCGAAATGGGTGGAGGGGGGCTGCCTTTGCGCCCACCATGGAACGATGTCTACATGAAATTTTATTGCCACGCAAGGCTCGTCTCTTTTACCCTACATGATCAGTTCCATTGTGTACAATAACTGGCATGCATAGGAATAAAATATAGTGAGATTATGTAAGGAGTGCATGCACAAATCCAGAGTGATGGTAGCAAACTGTGGATAGACCCAAAACCAATGATAGCAGGCAGATAATAGCTTTAGTTAAAAATACAGATAATGGCTCCTTTAATGTTTGTTTGCACACAACATGAAACTCATAGTAGACACCGGAGATTAACCAGATAGTAGACAGATAGTACTGATTGCTGCCCCAATATGTAACCCACAACCATTTAAAAACTCAAGTTTCAGCATTAGTTTGGACCTGGCTCGGAGTCTAATAGGTGAACACGACGATAATGTAGCATGTCATCATATTAAGCGACGCATAATGTAAGTAGACACGAAAGAGTGTGACCTCTCTTGCAGACCCGTGTAGTCCTCAAGGTCATCTAGTCAGTTGATGATGGTAATGCAGTTGCCGTGGCTGCCGGTGGTGGGGAAGAAGATCTGAGGCAGCAAAAGACAGTCTGGAGAGCGGATCCCTGTTGTGGTGAACCCTTCCGTCGTTGGAGCAGCTGAGCTAGGGTGGAAGACAGCGCCGCAGGAGCGGGACAAACCACACAAGGTTTTCTTTGACACATATCTGTAACAGAAGTAATTGAGTAAGGGCTTGTTTGAATTTGAGGATTCTAACAATGCAGGGATAGGAAATAGACAGGAATAGGATAGGAATGCACATGCAAAACAGAGAATTTAAAAACACAGGATTTCTATCAATCTGGGTGTTCGATTCACAACAATTGGAAGATCACAGGATGCAAAAAATCATGGTGAGATTAAGTCAAACCACAAGAAAATGTACGGTTATAATGCTATTATGCTACTATCTCTTAGTCTTGTGCTTGATGAATAGGAATATGAAAAGGAGGAGAAGTGGAAATTAGAATTCCTATAGTTTTTCTTTCAAGGAGACACTAAAGGAACAAATCCTACAGTTTTCCTTTGATCCATTCCTTTGCACCAAATTCATGAAAAGTAGTACCATAGGAAACTTTCCAATTCCAATGTTTTTCATTCACTTTTCCTTTCAAGCACTGGCGATTCTAGTATCCACGCTTGAGCAAGGAAAATCCTACACTAAAAAATGTTTTGTGCTACTTCTATTACTTTGGACCCAGGCCACTGCCATACTAGCTCAACTCCCAGGCCCATCGACAAATACACAGCTCAAACTCGCAGAGATAAATAATGATGGCGTTCAAGAGAGTCCATCACGGATAGCTAAGTTGCCTGGTACCTCACTGCTTGCCATATAGTAGGATAAAATAATCGTATTTCCCATTATTACGAGTGCCCAGTGGATAATATATATAACATGTAGAGTAAAAAAGAGATGCAGCAAGTGTACAACCACTTTGGCGAAGCCATGTCGATCTCAGCGTGATTGGGTTGGCTGGTGAGGATGCTCCAGCTAACTTGGCTGCCGGAGGAGGGGAAGAAGATCTTAGGCGTCTGGAGATGGAGCCCGAGGTACTGCTCCGCTGTGATGGAGGGTTTCATCGTTGGAGCTGCTCCGGTGAGTTGTACGACGTCGAGGCTGAAGTAGGACAAGAGAGACAACAGACAATGTTAACCTGAGTGGAATTCTAATAGCATCTCCAATACATGACGTAAAATACGTAACCACAAAGTGCTAGATGTAAAATACATCAGCTGCTCATCTCTGAACTTAACTGTCGAAACTGAATTTAACTGCCGAAACTGAACTTAACTGTCAAAACTGAACTTAACTGTCGAAACTGAATTTTGCTGTCGAAACTGAATTTTGCTGTCGAAATTGAATGCACTAGCAAGGTGAGGCTACACGTCGGTCGACTGACTTTTTCATCTTTGGTCAGTCGATTTTGCAGTCGTTGGATACGAAATCAAGGGCCTGCGGTTCATCTTCAACCTCCACCCCCTGAGCCGCTAGCCACCACCAGCCAAACGGCAGCCCCCCGCCGCCTGCGGCCAGGGTGCGCCGCCCCGCCCGCCCCGAAAACACTCCCCACCGCCGGTCCGCCGCCACCCCGGCCATCCCTCTAGGGCCCCCCTCGTGCCGAGCTTTTTCTCCGGCGATCCCCATGCCACCGCCCCGCCACCGCCCCACCACCGCCGGCGACCACCGCCCCCATCCTGAACCCGAAGATAGATAGTGGGGTACCTCTCCGGTGAGCCCCCCCTCCCCGCTGCGGCCAGTTCTTCCTTCACCCCGGCGAGCCCCCCCCTGAAAATCGACTGACCCAAAAGTCGATTCAATCGACTGAAGTGTAGCTAAATTGGAGCAGCATCGCAAGCAAGAGCAAGAGCGAGAGCAGAAGCGCGAGCAAGAGCAATAGAAAGAGTAGACTAGGAAGGGGACCGAGAGCAAGAGCAGAGCAGCAGCGCGAGCGAGAGCTAAAGCAGCAGCAGCTCCTGCTGACGTGGACATCGCCGCCGAGGGAGCGACGCCGTGGAGGAAGTGGCCGGCGATGCCGCCGTGGATGGAGCCGCACCGTGTTGGCTCGGGACCGAGCGCCGGCAGCACCGTGAGATTGAATCAAGAAGAAAATGCGGCGATTAGTGTACAACCTCTTTGGTGGCGCCGATTAGGCCGTAGCTTCATCCGAGGAAACGGAGATGATGATGCTCTTCCGGTGGTGCAGGTGAAGACGATGGTGTGGGAATGGAGGTGGCGCGAAAGACGAGGGAAACATCGGGGCAGCTCCTTGGAGGTGGAGGACGGGGTGGCAGAACCGGCGGGACGATGAGATTGATGACGGATCCTCATCCGGTACGGTGGATGAGGGACGTCCAGGTGTTGCTGCGGACGATGTCGTCGGGGAAGAAGCTCCGGCTGGGTGGCGGATGGAGCAGGGTGTGGGATTTCGTCATGGGTTTTCGCGGCCTTGGTGTACGAATGCGTGGGAGGATGGGATGGCAGTGCGGAACCATGGCTTAGAGACGCGCTTGTCCGAAATGTGGGGTAAGTTACGAAAGTACCCCCACCGATTTGAGGCGGTTCTTTCGGTTCAGGGGTACCACGAGCATTTCGCGTGTCTGGATTTCACAGGAGGTGGGAGTTTTCGCGTGCGTTGTAATTTCGGAATAGCAAGGCATGGGTTGAGATGGAGGGAGTTGTCGGAGTACAACGAGACGAAGATATATCTTAAATATTTCAGGCTAACAAGGCACGGGTTGAAGAGGCGGGAGTTTCGCAGCACGATAGACAGAGACGCTAGCTTGAATTTTTGGCATAACAAGGCGCGGCTTGAAATTTCAGAAGAACAAGCTTAACATGTACCCAAAAAAAAGACAATTTGCACCTCAACACGCACAACACACACACAAACACCATTTAGACTAGAGTAAGGTACACGTGCATTGCACGCATGAGATTTGGCAACCAAATTATGAATAAATACCACATTATAGCATGCAAGCTTTGAGTCATATATGCATGATGTAGATGTTCATTTAATTCTTATAGTTCATTTCATTCAAAATCATCTAGTTTTTATAAGAAAGCTAATCTATTTTAAAATTCATGGAATTGTGCGTGGTAAGACATAAAGTAAAAACAAATAATGGCAAATCATGTAGAAAAACATTTGGGCAATTATGATACGGAAGATTCTAGAACAAATAAGAAGTGTTTGTGTTTTGATGTTTGTGCATTATGCTTAAGTTCAACCATGGAGTCTTCTAGATTATACATGTGGCGCAATCTGGTGGAATCTAGATGATATCCAACGGCCAGTAGTGCTGAAATTTACCATCTTTGGACCATCGCATTCGCCTCATCCAACGACCATCTTTCAAAGTTAAAGTTACCCACACACAATATAAAAAAATATAAAATATAATATATATATATAGGGGTATAGATATAGATATGTGATGCGAAAGCCGCCCATCATCTCCAATTAGAATAGTGTGTCCATGCACGGATACGACGTGGCCAAATGATGTCCGCCATCGGTATCTCAAATTCAAATCAGTCTGACCTTGTTCAATGTGTATACATTTCAACATGCTCGTTTCCAAACCACACCGTGCAGATCTCCGTTATATTCATGCATGCATGGGTTTCAAACATCAGGATCTCTTATTCAAATATTTGAATTCAACTTTACATTGATTATGACCTCAACTATTCTTTTACACCCACACAATAGTCTTCTCTTTATAATTGTACCACTAACTTTCTCTCGTGCATGCATGCACATACACTACCAGTCGGCATTATCCGTCGCACGCATGCAATCTTTTTCTTCAGGTCGGTCTCCCATGAAGGCACACACCCACAAACATCCCCCTCTCCATCATATCGGGCATTATTTATCTCTCACGCGTGCATGCGCAACGATCGATGTTCCTCTATGAATGTGTGTATATAGCTAGGTCTTTCATAGTTTTCCACACAAACCGATCAATTGATATATCCAATGAGGTCTCACCCTCTTTCCCACGTCCACATCGATCAATCTATACCTCTCTATATAGTATTAACATATGTAGCTAATACACCCACATTAATTATATATCCAACGTCCCCCTCTCATCATCCATGCCTTCCGCTTCATCTCTCAGACGCGTGCACAATGGCGAAGACAGGGGGTAGTAAGGGCCCTGCCCCCTTCCCCCCCTAACATCACTATATATCGAGGCTAATATGAATGTGATCATTAGACAATTGCTGCTAAAAATGGTTTAAGTTCATGAATTGACCCTCCTCGTAAAGGATTAGCAATGCTTGGCCCCCTAGCTCATTTATTTTTCATGACTCCGCCACTGCGCGCAACAGCGCACGTGTTTGCCCCCTCTCTCTAAATATTGATCTCGCACTTGTGCATTCGTTCATAGTCTCCCTCCACTCGGCCCCTCGCACCATCTTCTAGCCCCCCACCGGATTTTGCTGCATGCACAATCTAGCAGACTCCATGGTTGAACTTAAGCATAATGCACAAACCTTAAAACAACAGTGGTTCTCTTTTGTTCTCAAGACTTCCGTATCATAACTACCCAAACTTTTTTCTAGTTGAATTGCCATTATGCACAATTCCATGAATCATAAAATAGATTAAGGGCTTCTTTGATTCAAAGGATTCTCAAAGGAATTTTGGAGGATTCTAATCATTACGAATTTTTCCTATCTTGGTTGTTTGATTTGTAGGATTGTAAACCATAGGAATTTTTCCATATGATTCATTTGCACTAGATTTCATAGGAAAAATCCCATCCACTCAAACCTCTTTGAGAGAATTCTGCGTTTTTTCTACGCACAATCAAACACTCGTACAATCTTGTAGGATTCAAGACGACATTCCACTATAATCCCATGTTTTTCCTATTCCCGCGTTCTTAGCTTTTTTATAAAAACTAATTGATTTTGAATGAGATGAACTATAAGAATTAAACGAAGGCCTACATCAGGCATATATGACTCAGAGCTTACATGCTATAGTGTGGTATTTATTCATAATTTGGTTGCAAAATCTGATGCGTGCAATGCACGTGTACCTTACTAGTACTTCGAGTATGTGCAAAACACGTAAATTAGAATACCAATGGCATGCTACACAGTGTCTCTCTTACAGTTCATGAAGCCACGTGGCACATGTGGAGGCGTTGTCGCGACTTCCTTGCGTGGATTGATCACCGTGATGTGCTGCTGGTTCTAGAAGAATGTACTCGTCCTCCCTGAGCCATTACATGCACGGAGCAAAGATGTGCACGCACGCCACGCACGCACTCATTCCCTCGCACACACACGCGGGTACACGGGTGGACACAATTTTGTACCAAGATCCACCCCATGTGATAATTTGATGTGTGTAAAGTCGTTCACTTCATTGATGGTCAATTAATACAGCGCATGCAAATTGAGTGGACGTGAGGGCGGAAGAAAGACATTATTACTCCACTGCGCGCATGCGAGTAGTTAAATCGTGGGTTGCTAGTAGTACTTCCATTGGTCTCCTTCATATTTTCTACCAATTTTTGACAGTAACATAATATTTACGCATTTGAGCAGTGTAGTACTTGAAATTTATGTTCCACTAAACTCATCGGGAGCCGTTTCGAGCCTCGAAACCAAAACCATCAATTAATATTTACCTTGTTCCCATCACATTCGAAAGCCTGCTCACACCTACTAGTACGTACCAAACCTGAACGTGTTCCCACTATGCAGGTATTAGTACTAGTGCTAGTACTTAGGTTATAAAAAGGGGAACTACCTAACCGAAAATTACTCTACCTTTCCTCCTCATAAGTGCTTCTTGTTCGTCCGTCTTTGCCATGGCCGGTGAGAAGAGCTCTAGGTCAAGAACTACTCGTAACAAGGGAGCGGCAACCAAGGCTGCGGAAAAAAAAGAGGGCTCGCCGCCACGCAGAGACCTCGAAAGATCTCTCACGGGCAGGCTATGGCTCCTAGGAGCGCCCTAGCCGCGAAGGCGAACATGCCGAGCCGGGGGAGCTGGAGTTGTTATCCCTCAACGGCATGCCCGATCAGCTCAATAAGCACCTCAATAAGCAGAAGGAGTTCATCCAAGGCTTGATTGAGTTGCTGAAGGAGATCCTCGATGACATGCCCGTTGAGCTCAATCAGCAGGGGGAGTTGATCGCCGGCTTGGTGATGCTGCTGAAGAAGAGCATTGCCTCGGAGAAGAAGGCGACCGGCGAAATCCTACGACTTCAGGAGGACAATGCGAAGCTCTGCCACGAGATCGACCTGTTGAAGGAGAAGAACGCCGGCTGGAAGAAGCTGCATGAGAATAGTAGTTCCTCGATGAAGATGCTTTAGGCCCTCATCATGGAACAGACGTAGGAGTTGGCGAAGCTCCGCATCGAGCACCCGGCTGCTGTCAAGGTACGTAATGCGGCCGTGGAACAGATGATGAAGGATCGCGTCAAGAAATCCCGCGTCATGGACAGAGTAAACAAGATGGCGGAGGAGACGCGCAAGGAGATGAGGTCGTGGAGGAGATGAAGAAGCAGTTACGACTCCGTGGCGAATTAGATCATTTGGGGTGATAATCTTGCTTCTTCTTTTGTTCCTGTGTTTCATCTTTTGCTTCAGGTGTTTCGTCGCACGTGTCACGTTCTCCGTGAGGCATGAATAGAACAATGGTTTTTTTGAGGGAATGAATAGAACAATGCTAGCAATGAGATGACTAGCAAATTAGATCATTTTTTATCGCCATATGGCACTGGGTTGCCGTGTTTCGTGCTCCTCTGTCGCAGTACTACTCCAGTGGAAAACTTGAGTATACTGCACGGTTCTTTGCTCCTCCTCGATCAGGTAGTCGGCGCATTTATATGAGCAGTCAAATCACAAGGCCCCGCCTTCCAGCAGTAATGAGCCTTCAAATCACAAAGGCCCTCGCCTCTCGTGAAACCGACCAAGCTAGACTGCCCCCCCCTCTAGCCTTTTAAAAAATGTATACTTTTGTACAACAGTAGTATCGATGGATTGCGCCATGGAGCAAAACTTGAAATTAAAAAAAGGTGGTACATATAGAGAGCGCTCGTCGCCAAATTATGCATATAGTACTATTAAAAAGGCTAGTCACAATAATGGTGTCCAGCACAACCCACCCCTCAAACAAAACTAAGAGTGTGCTTGGATATGTTTTAGTCCCATGACTAAAAGTAGTGGGACTAAAACATGCTAGCCTCACCCATGCTTGGATCCAAATACTAAAAAGGCTAAAATCAATTTAATGAGCATTTATTATCCTCCAAACCCTCCAATCCAGAACTCGCCTGTGTTAAAGGAGAGGAGTTAAATGAGTAGAGAGAGGACTAATCCACATTTTAGTAGGGGTACCCCTGACTAAAAAAAATTAGTCTCAAGACTAGTTTTAGCCCCTCTTTATTCAGGGGTGCTTGGAACTTTAGCCTCTTAAAGAGACTATTTTTAGTCAGACTAAAATAAGTCCCTTGGATCCAAGCACCCTCTAAACATCCTGGAATTCTTTGACAAAACTAAGCACCCTGAAATTCTTTGACAACTAAACTGCTGCCTATATGATGTTGGCCATATATATTGTACGTATATAATGTGAAGAAACGAGTGGTAGTACTATACCAACTAAATGATGAAATGTAAGAAATACTAGTATGTACGTACTGAAGAGTTAAATTAACGAGAAGAAACATAACATAGTTCTGCTAGGGGCTCAGCACAACACACCCCTCAAATTAAATTAAGCACACCTGAAATTAAACTTTGCAACTATTCCGGTAGACACTGCATTAGAACCACCATGAGCAACGACACTTCCACCTTACTCAGAGTCCTCGTCCACGTCCTCGACTTCGTCCTTGTCCCTCTTCCTCTTGGCTGATACTTCTTTGCTTGAACCGCACACTTGGCTGATGCTCTTCATCCAACCCTTGTAGATATTGAAGCAAAGGTAGCCATCCATTGCAGCGTAGTGGATGTGGTCTATATCTAGTACATTCCGCTGCCATGCATGATGATGAAACGTGTAATGAGGTTTCTCCAGTTTACCGTACAAAGGATGAACCATGGCTCCTGCCAGGGTCCGCATTGAAGGCTGACAAGAGGACACCAGCCGATTCTTCTGGAGGTTGAAGGTGTTGCCTACAACGAGGCCTATCCGACGCAGGACTTCTTTGTCGTTACCAAAGTCTACAGTAATGAATTTCACGGTTTTGTCCTTGAGGAAGTTCTTAAAATCCTGGCACTCAATGTCGGCATGGCATATGTGGTAGACCAAGCAAACGTTATGTACGCAAACCTGGATCACGGCGGGCTTCTTCCTCTCTTCATCCTTTAGATCCTTCTCTAGTCCCAGGACTATGGTGTAATCAACATCTAGCCCAGCGACCCACTCATCATCTGAGTTTTCGAACATGCGTCTGAAGCGAGAAAGGCATCCTTTCACCGTCGCGGAAGAACGAGTGTAGATGACGTCGAACTCATCGCTGGTGATGGTTCTAACCTTGTACTCACCGCCGATCGTGGAGATTTGGGACGCCATGGATTTGGGAGGAGGGTTAGGATTAGTGGAACTGCCGTAATGTGAATGGACGGGACGACTAGGAGCGAACCGCCATAGTATTGAAGGACGTGCGGGGACGAGTAGGAGCGAACTGCCAGCGTGCGAACGGCTGGGTAGTGGCTGTCCATTCTCCCATGATACGGGCTTCCGAGAGCCCTTGGATCTGAGCTCGAATGGTTGCATGGAGTGATTCTAGACCTATGGGTGAATATCCTATCCTGCAGGGTTATTCTGCAAATTTTCAGCAACTTAGCATGCGACTGTTTGATCTGAGATCCAAGGGCTGCCAGCAGCCCGTATCATGGTCACGCCTACCACGACCGTCGCTTCGCTCGCGTGGCCGCGCCCTTGGAGATTTAACATGGTCTCCCTTTTACCCTTCAATTAAGAAAGCGAACCCACATTAACTAGTCTCCCTTTTATTCTGGGTCATAATTGACCATGATTTTCGCACATAAAATATATGTTATACGTTGGAAAGATAATATAATTTGAAAGTACATTCAGATACGAACCGAACGATACAATTTTTGGTGACATGCATTCACATTTTGCTTGTCAAATACAGTACGTGGTCAAACTTTGACCCAAAATACACAAAACAACAAAAAATACTTCCAAGACCAGTGCCGCTCTTCCGCTCTTCTCCTCTTAAACCACCACCGCTCCTCTCCTGTTCCAATCTAAATGCAACGTTGCTCCTCTTCCATTTCAAAACCACCGCCCCTCCTCTCATGTTCTAGTCCAAAACCAGCATCGCTCCTCTCCCGTTCTAATCCAAAACCAGCGCTCCTCCTCTCCTCTTCCATTCAAAAACCACTGTCGGCGAGTGAAGGTGTTGTGGAGAAGTAGATTGATGGAGGAGTACAACCGATACGTGAGGATCGGAGACGGCGACACTGTGAAGCTAGCTAGGATGTTGGAGATACAGTCTTGGTTTGACAACAAGGACCAACTAGCGGCGACGGCGACATCCATGGCCAAATATCTGCAACAGAGCGAAAAGGCGGCGATACTCCCGGAGGGAGTCGCGTCGGAGTACATAGAGCTGCTCCTCTGGGCCATGGAGCAAATAGATTCACCGAATCCGATCGTGAGGGAGCGGTGGTGGGAGTATCGATCCCAGATGGAGCATCCACCGATTGAAGGATCGAGCATCTACAGGGTCCCGTTTGTGAGGGTGTCCTGCCAGAGCGAGCCGGTGGAGTCTTCGTCGACCGAACCCAATTGCAAGAGGAGAAAAGCAGTTGGCCCGACGATGCTTCCCGGCCATTGTCACCCTCGCCGTTCACATCGTTTCACGGGGCGGCTGTCTGCCGCCGAGGAATAGGAGGGGGCTGCCCCCAGCCCAATAGTCGGGCAGGTTGTGAATTGTCAGGAGGAGCTTAGGGTTGTCAGTATTTGCAGGTTGTGAATCATGTTTTGTGTTGTGTATTTTGAGAGTACTTTTAGATATGAATGTCTTTTGAATTTCAGATTTGCAGTATTGAGCATATGAAGAATTTTATGAATTCTAGAGATCTATGTTTAGCACTTAAAAAAGTAGTTTCACAGGAGTATAAAAGTGCAGACAATGTGATTCTTAGAGAAGAAACTGCAAGTTTCAGTTTCAGAGAAGAAACTGCAAGTTCAGTTTCAGATAAGAAACTACAACTTTCAGAGGCAAAGCATTTATATTAACACGGCCTTTTCAAAAAGGGTTAACATCATGTTGGAAGTTTTATTCATGGTCGAAAATGGAACTACCAGCCAGTTAACATCATGCTGATCAACATTGATGCATAGCAGATGTTCATATGATGCACAGTCAAAATGTCCACACAATGTCGAGTGTGCGAAACAAAGAGAAAACGAGGGACAAAGTTTTGGCAAGTGTTGGACGTGGTTTTGGGCTGCCCCGTCTAGGCTTTCATTTTTAACATGCGCAGCCCACGACCTCGGATGGGAGGTCCATAGGCCTGTTTGTATTTTCTTAGGGCCGTCATGTATCGAACGACCTATGGACCTCCCATCCGAGGTTTTATTTTTGGCAGCCCAATTTATGTTTTTTTTGAAGAAAACACAGAGGTCTGTTCTTTTTTTCTATATAAGAATAGGAATGCCAGGTCCAACTTATGTTTCCCTTCTAACTATATTATATATATTTAAATTATTTTATATGTTGACTGTTTAGTTCACATAATTGGCAAATAGATGACCGCTCTCGCATGACCGCTCTCGCGATCCCCTTCGCCCCTGCCACCACCTCCACCCTCGCCACTGCCCCCGCCACTACCTCCACCCTCGCCGCCGCCATAGATCTCGCCGCCACCCCCCGCCTCCTGACTCTGGGCGCGCCTGCCCCCCTCAGCAAGTCCGCTCGCGCGCCCCATGGAGTCGCCAGCCAGATCCATGGGGGAATGGCTAGAAGACAAGCAGATGTACAAGATGCATCTCCCACATATCTACAAAGCCTTCCCGCGGATGCTCCAGCCGCTCAACTCCGTCGCGCCGGTGGTGCTACGGGAGACTCGAGGGAGGAGATGGAGGGAGCAGGCGATGCGGATCCGCGATGACGCTCTCTCCTGGACCCAGTGCACGCGCGAATGGAGGGAAGCAGAGGAGGAAGCTGTGAGGGAGGAAGCCGAGGAGGGACCGAATCCGTTCTCTCACTCGGGCAGGTATGCTCGGATCTGCAAGGATCATGTGGATTGGGAGTTGCTGAATCCAGCCCTGCGGATCTACTTCGAAGGAGATTTCTCAGAGAAGCACAGGATGCCCACCCCAGGGAGCCACCGATTGCGTTTGTTCAATGGGCGAAAGGAGAAGTGAATTCAGGAGATCCATGCCGTGCTGCGAGATGGGAATGCTTGACTGGACTCATGCCCACCAGGACGTCACCGGAGCCGGAGCAGGTGGATCCCCTACCTTACCTCTCCCCCAAACCTGCAGAATATTGAAATTAGGCTTGCAATATGTTTCAATTGAGCTTCTGCTGGTTATTTCTGCTTCTTGAGAGACAACATCTGGCTGGAGGATGAGAATGAACCAGGAACTCCAATGAATTTCCTCTATCACAATGGGGGGAGCGTCGGTTGGGCAGTGGTACAGCCCACCTCCACCCCCAATGGGGGCACAATCTGGGCAGGCTCCTGTAATTGCCCAAGATCAATCTACTGGTGGTTCTGACTCTCAGATCAGGGGGAAATCTCAAGGCAAGAATCAGCAAAAGAAGAGACAGGACATCCAGAAAACTGCTCCTGCCCCTGCTTCGGGCCTTATGGCATACTCTGAGGTGATCTGCTACAACTGTGGGGAACCAGGGCATCATTTGGATAAATGTGTCAAGCCTAAGAGTTGTTTTATCGCCAAAATGGTTACCCATAAAGTTGGGAATTGCCCTGTCAGAAGGAAAACCCACAGTTCTGCTAGATATGTGGGAAGTGCTGCTCCAGGATTAGGGTTCTACCACATAGACCCACCTGACGAAAATGCTCAGTATCATGGCTGCCTGAAGAATGTGGGGATTGTTCTGGTAGAAGCTGGTGAAGTGACCAAGCAGGAACTTGCCACTGAGTTTGCATACATTTACAAAACCAACTGGCCCTGGCCAATCAATGCCCTAGATGAGTGGACATTCTTGGTCAAATTCCCTCCTGAAATAGATGTAGTTCAACTTGCTGGATACCACTGTTTTGGTCTCAAAAAAGACAATGTTGTAGTCAATGTTGAAGTCTGGAAAGGCAGGATTGAGGCTGAAGAGGACCTCCAGGAAACTTGGATCAAGATCAGGAAATTGAACCCCCAAGTGGTGTGACTGGACTATGCTGGATCAAATCACTTCCACTCTGGGGGTCTCACTAGATGTGGATTGGCAGCATAATTTCAAGTCATTCTATGAAACTGTTAGGGTCAAAATCTTATGTAAAGATCCCTCCAAAATCCCTGTTGAAAGGCTTTTTGGAGTTGGGAACAAAATCTATAGGCTACTCATTGAGCTGGAGTCCTTAACCCCCACTGAAACTGGCACCTCCACCAACCTCTCTGCTTGTACATATGTCTCTGCAGCTGAAACTGATACCAATCTTACTGAAGATGCTGAATCCAACAGGAGCTCTAGATCTGAATCAGATAAAGGGCCTACTGCAATTCTGGGGCCCCTAACATCAGAGGACAGTCTTTTGACCACAATCAGATGCTTGGAGAAACTACACCCACTTCAGTCCTCAAGACACACCTCCCTGATTCTCCATACACTCCTCAACTCAGCATCCAGGAAAAGATCTTGAATTCTATGCTTGATGAAACTGATGGATTCAACCTCCTCAGGGAAATAGAGCTCCTAAAAGATGATGATCTGATGGAATTAGAAGGTTCTGTAGATCTACAAGAGGATCAAGAGGCACTTGTTGAAACAACTGAACTCCCAGAAAATTTGGACTCAAAATACAACTGTGACTTCCCTTCCTTTCCTAAGTAGAAGCACCTTCCCAAATGGGGTCATGTTCAAGCCACCAAAACTAGCGCCAGGGTAGCTGGTGACAAGAGAACCATTATTGAAAAGGCTCAACAGCTCAAAGAGGTTTAGAACATGTAAGTGCAAAAACCCCAGGGTATGAAACACACTTCCTTCTCCAGCTTTAATTATCCTTCCTTCAATGCCATTGCTGCTAAGATTGGTGTAGATGTTACTTCTCTTAATGATGGCATTGAATGCTCTTCCTTTATTTACCCTCACCAAAACAGATCTGAAGGCTCTGTTTGTGAGAATTTTTCTCTAGATGGTAGTTCTAGTTTAGACTGCGTTGACCCCCCTACTGAGTCAAGTGAGGGTCTTTGGTCTCTTATTTGTAGACATAAATGGGGCAAGCACCCTAGGAACAACATTTCTCCATGAATGCTCTGTTCTGGAATATTAGAGGTATTGCTGCTCCTGGTAGGAAATCCCTTATTATTGACACCATTAACAAAACCCATGCTACCATCCTTGGGTTCCAGGAAACTAAGAAAGAGGATTTTTCCTCTTCTTTTCTTAAATATTTCATTAGCAACAAAGATTTTGACTGGCATGTTCTTCCATCCAAAGGATCTGCTGGAGGCATCCTGATAGGAATAGATTTAAGCATTTTTGAGGCTGTTGCTTGGTCACACCTAGGCTTTTCTGTTAGTTGTTTAGTTAATTTGAAAACTACTGGTCAAACCTTTAGGATTATCACTGTTTATGGCTCTCCTTGTGAGGAACGCAAAGAAGCTTTTATTTCTAAACATCATACCTTATTTCTAGATACTCACATTCCCACCCTGATTGGAGGGGATTTTAATTTAGTTAGGAATGCTGCAGATAAAAGCAATGGTTCCATTAATCATAAATGGAGTGACTGCTTCAATGCCTGGATTGAGATCTGGAGCTTGCTTGAAATTAAACTTTCTTCTAGGAAATTTACCTGGGCCAATAATCAAGTAGACTTGATTATGTCCACCATTGACAGAATTTTCCGTGACACAGAATTAGATAGTTTCTTTCCCCTTTCTAGTTGTAGAGCTCTGCCCAGACGTGGTAGTGACCACACTCCTTTGCTCTAGGACTCTGGTCTTAACCAAACTCTAAAGAGAAATAGTTTTAAATTCGAAAAGTGGTGGTTGCTTAGAGAAGATTTTATTGAGCTAGTCAGGAAAATTAACATATGTCTTCTAGGGTCTTGGATTAAAAGATTCTATGAGGAAGACCTGAAACCCTGGATGCTTCTTATTGCCCATAAATACCTAGGAAATAAACCTCATATTTGTGTCGCTTCCTCCAACCCTAAGACCTCTAGATTCTGGAAAGGATTAAAATCTATTATGCATTCTGTGAAATTTGGCTACAGATGGAACATAGGGGATGGGAGCAGAACCATGTTCTGGGAAGATACTTGGTTTGGCACATCCCCCCTAGCAGTCCAATTTTGTCCTATTTACTCTGTCTGCAATGAGCTTAACAAAAGTGTCAATGAAGTTTGGGACGGTCAATGCCTAAAACTCTCTTTTAGAAGGAACTTTAGTGATATTCTCATGGAACAATGGTTCCAGTTGGAGGAAATTGCCAAAAGCATTACCTTTACTGCCGAGCCGGATGCCCTGATTTGGCAGCTGGACAATAAGGGGAAGTATTCCTCCAGCTCCCTCTATCATGTTATCAACTTTAGAGGGGTTCAACCCATGTTTATGCCTGCTGTGTGGAAATTGAGAGTTCCCCCTAAAATTCATGCATTTCTCTGTCTTCTCTCCAAAACCAAATTGATGACTAGGGATAACCTTAGGAAGAGACACATCATCAAACCCCTTGATTGTGTTTACTGCTTGGAACAAAAGTCTTGTTCTCACCTATTTTTTTGAATGTATAGTTTCTAAACATCTCTGGGCCCACATTGAGGAATATTTCTCTAGTCGGATTGGCTCATCCTTCGAATCTGTCGCCAGATTCTGGATTGCTACCAAAAAGTGCTCAGTTTTAAATACTGTTAGCTCGGCTGTCCTTTGGTGCCTCTAGAAATATAGAAATGCTATGATTTTCAGTAACACCTCCTGGATTTCCATTCCGCAGGTCTTGAGGTTGATCAGGAACACGGTGAGGAACTGGGCTATTCTCTCCTCCGGATCGGACAAGGACAAGTTGATGAGCTTCGTGGAAACCCTAACAAGATCCCTCCAGAAACCATTGGCGATCAATTGTGGCTGAACAAGGCTCGGCCTGCTCTAGGGCTGGACCCATGGGCTCGTCTCAAGATCTCTGATGAGGATGATGGGCACCTGGCGCCGAAAAAGAGGGACATCCACCATGCTACGCCTTCCAGCCTGGTGTCTCCGCTTGCTTGCTGGTCGCCGCAGGCTGACACAGCCCCTCGGCTGAAGACCATGAAGGCTTCGCTGGACCCTCCTTGTGTCATTTGAGTGCTCTATCCGCTCTGCCTTTGGCACCGCTCGGGTGATTTGTGTTATTCAGAGAACTTGTTCATCCACCCCCCTAGTTTGTAGCTTTTCTACCTTTGCTTTCGAACTGCTCTTTGAGCTGTTGTATCAGAATATGTTGTGGTTTCGTTCTCAGCAATGGAACCGGGGAGATGCTCCCTGTTTTTCTAAAAAATATATTTTATATGTTATTATATATTATTTTTATTGTCATCATATATTTAACAGATACTTACATATGTAAGAAAACAATATCCCACATCTTATTAACTTATAAAAATAATTTCTTAACAAATAAAATCCTGGATTGTTTTGGCACGAAAATCCTAGTGATTGTGTACAAAATCTTGGTAAGATTTAAGTACGAATGTAATAATATCACTTATTATTTAAATATATTTATAACAAATTGCTTAGACCCTTTTTATTTTTTGATAACATTGCTGGCCCAACCCAACATTATAATTAGAATCAGCCCAGCAAAATCGTGTATTTCGAGAAAGTGCAAATGGCCTGTAATTTTTTAGGAAATAAAATAAATGGGCCGCATGGATGCTACATTATTTGTTCACCCAGCCCAGCTAATGGCTGTAATTCAAAAAAGATCAAATTGACTGTAAATTCTACCACGCAAAAAAAGATTGTAAATTCTGAAAAAATGGGTCGAATATGTGCCACATTTTTGGAGGCTGAAATGTGGGCCAATAGGTCTAAGCCAACGCAAGTCGTTGTCAATTTAGTCAACAAATGATTCTGACATGTTAGCCGTTGGATTTACATCCAACGACCGGCATCCATCTTCAATCTCTCGTCTTCTTCCTCCAGCGCCGCCGGGACCACCTCCCGCCTCCTGCTGCTAGCAGCTCTGCTTAGCACGCTTCGCTATGAAGCGCTACTCCACGGTTGGCCAGGCCATCCCTCCACCCCTCCACACCTCTTGTTCTTCTCCACCGACTGCCGAACCACACTGCACTAGAACCAGTTAACCCTCGTACACCTCTCCGTCTGCGACTCTACTCCCGTGTCTTCCCATCTCCGGCTCGTTGCTGTCCGGGGCCTCACCGTCGTCCACCACCTTGGATGCGCACGGCGCGGCGTGGTCAATGTGGTCAACGAACGACACCATCGGAAGTACACTGTGCGTGGAGAGGCTGACAGCTGGGTCCACGACCGCACACAAGGAAATGCCTCCTTATTACGCGCAAAATAATGATTCCTCCACTTGACATCTGGGACCCACCGGAAGGGCCTTTGTATTTCGCGAAAATAACGTGCCCCCCAGTGACATGTTGGACCCACCAGCTATCTTCGCATGCAAGCAAGTGCCTCCTTATTACGCACAAAAAATGAAATATTCCCCCTGCCAGCTGGAACCCAGCATAGTGGGAGGCTGACTTGTGGGCCTAGCAAGTTGACGGGGACGGAGGGCTTTGTCAACTTAGTCAATATGAACGATTCTAGCTCCTATTACAGTACGATGTTCATCCAACGGTCGTAGTGCTTCTTGAACCTCTGGTCTTCTTGCTCCAGCCGCCCAAACTAGCACCGGTCGTGCCGCGTGCTCCTGCCTCCCATGGACGGCTGTGATGTCACGGAGGCCAGGCCATCCCTCTACTCACCCACACCCCCTGTTATTCTGCGGCGATAGCAGCCTCACACCGCAGTCGAACCAGTGAACCCCCGTACTCCTCTTCGCGTGGGCATCCACTGTTGCGTCTTCCCCGGCTCCGAGTCGTCCCCTTCCTAGTCCTCGCCGTCGTCCACCGCCGTGGTGCTCTCGGCGCGGCGTGGTCAACGTGGTCAAGGAACGACTTCCATCGGACGTGGACTGTACGTGGAGAGGCTCACAGCTGGGTCCATGGCCGCAGCAAGGAAGTGCCTCCTTATTACACGCAAAATAATGATTCCTCCACCTGACAGCGGGGACCCACCGTACAGGCCACTGTATTTCGCGAAAAAAATGTTTCCCCCTGACTGCTGGGACCCATCAGCTACATCTTCGCATGCAAGGAAGTGCATCCGGGGAAAAAAACGATTCGCCCCCCTAACTGCTGGGACCCACCAGCTACATCTTCACACACAAGGAAGTGCCTGACAGTCGGGACCCACCTGGTCGAAGCGTACGTAGCATTGTCATTCTGGTCGCGAACGTGTACGTACACATATACTGGTGGATGTAGAGGCGCGCACGTGTCGTAGTAGAGGCGCGTACGTGTCGTAGTAGAGGCGCGCACGTAGCATGTACACGTACATACAACAGCCAGGGTGCTAGAAAGAAAATATGACCACGTATGTGTACATACGGGCGGGGTCTTGAACGCCTACTCGCGCATACATACGACCAGGGCTCGTGTACATGGCCGGGTCGGAACGGAGAAACAGCGTCGTCGTCGTGTTCATGGGGAGGCAACGGAATGCGTCATGTTCATGGGGAGGTAACGGAATGCGTCGTGTTCATCGGGAGGCAACGGAACGCGTGGGAGCCAACCGGCAGAGTCGGAACGGAATGCGTGGTCGTGTTCATCCGGAGGGCTTGGACGGAACAGGCGATGGAAACGAGGCCTGGCGTACCGCACAACGGAGGAAACAGCCCTCCTACGTTCGGAACGGGGTCCTGTTGATCGGGAGGGGTGTGGCGTACCGCAAAATGGAGGAAACGAACCTCCTACAGTCGAAATGGGGGTCATGTTGATCGGGAGGGGTGTGGCGTACCGCAAAACGGACCTCCTACGGTCGAAACGGGGGTCCTGTTGATTGGGAGGGGTGTGGCGTACCACAAAACGGGACGAAACGGACTTGTGTTGGAGTGCTACGGTCGAAACGGGGGTCCTGTTCATCGGGAGGGGTGTGGCGTACCGCAAAATGGGACTCCACAGGATACTGTTCATCTCCACCGTCGACCTCCTCCAGCCTCCACGGACTACCGTCGACCTCCTCCAGCCTCCACGGGCTCCTGTTCATCCAGCCTCCACCGCGCGCTACTCCACAAGCTACTGTTCAACCACCCCTCCACGGGCACCCCTCCACCGTCTACTGTTCATCTAGCCCTCCACACCACGGGGTCCTGTTCAACCACCCCTCCACGGGCACCCCTCCACCGTCTACTGTTCATCCAGCCCTCCACCACACCATGGGGTCCTATTCATCCAGAGGCAATGCCACCGCTCACTATTCATCCAAAACCCCCCGCAACGCTCACTGTTCATCCCAGAGGCAGCATCGATCGGCTTCAGTTAGTAGCAGTAGCGAAGGAATCGCTCGATCGGTTTCAGTTAACAGCCATCGATCGATCGCTCGAGTTTAGTAACGCATAGCCTGCAGTGCAATCGCTCGGGTTCAGTTAGAGCCAACACCTCGCACACACGCGCGTACGTGTACGAGAGAAACGCGCATCGCTCGGCACCCGACCTCCCACCATAACCGGGAACTCCCCGAAATTTTCCTCGCCCTCGCTTCTACCACGGTTTTTTCCATCATGGATGGCCCAAAGAATGTCATGCAGCTGCGTCTCTGGCCCGCCCAGGAGGAAAAGCCCATTTTCTTTCATGATTTTTTGTCATAGAAGTAGGAGCCCACCACATCTATGATGATACCAGGTTTTGTCACAATTATCATCATAGAAGTGTCATATGTATGATAGAAATGTCATGGATGTGTCTTTTTTTGTAGTGTTATATGGATGATATAGTGGTCAAAACCAAGGACAAGGGCACGCTCGTGCAGGATCTGGAAGAAACATTTGCAAATCTGCGCAAGATCAACCTCAGGCTCAACCCAGAGAAGTGCGTGTTCGGCATCCCATCCGGCAAACTTCTTGGTTTCTTTGTGTCTCAACGCGGAATCGAAGCAAATCCCGGCAAGATCAAAGCGATCAAGCAGATTGAGGCACCAAGACGGGTCAAAGACGTCTGTAGGCTCGCCAGCTACCTTGCCGCTCTAAGTAGGTTCATCTCCAAATCTGCTGAGCGCGCCCTCCCCTTTTTCAAAATTTTAAAAAAGGCAGGTCCAATGAAATGGACTCTGGAGGCAGAGGCAGCGCTGCAAGATTTGAAGAGGTACCTCTCCTCCACGCCAATACTAGTCGCGCCAAAACCGCAAGAGTCGTTGCTGCTATATCTAGCGGCAATGAATCAACTGGTCAGTGCTGCACTGGTGGCACAAAGAGAATTTGAGGAAGAAGCAGCAGTAGCGGTGGAGCCATCGGATGATGGGCCGGAGCCCTCCCCGGCAGGGCCTGATGCCGGCAGGACGGAACCCCCGGCAAAGCCTGGTCCCGGCAAGACAGAGTCTCCGCAAGCGGGTGAAGTCGAACAGAAGAAGAAGGTGATGCAGCACCCGGTTTATTTTGTCAGTTCCCTCTTGTACGGGGCTATATCAAGATATTATGGTATACAGAAGCTACCTTTCGGCCTCCTCATGGCCTCGAGAAAGCTGCGTCACTATTTCCAAGCGATTGAGATCACCGTCGTCACCCGCCTCCCTTTGCAACGAATCTTGCACAATCCGGATGCAACCGGGAGGATTATGGGGTGGGAATTGGAACTATTGAGCTTTGGCCTCAAGTTTGAAAGTACTTCAACGATCAAGAGCCAAGCCTTGGCAGAGTTCATAGCAGAATGGACCTCGAGCCCGACGAAGAGATTCAATAGACCACCCTTCCCGACAAGGAGACGAGTCGTGATTGGATTATGTACTTTGATGGAGCTTTCTCGCTGCAAGGTGCTGGTGCCGGTGTGCTACTCGTCGCACCCACCAGGGAGCGCCTCAAGTACATAGTCTAGATGCACTTTCCCTGGGAAAAAACAACGAACTAGACTGCAGAGTACGAAGGATTGCTTGCTGGTCTCAGGATCGCGGTAGACCTCGGGGTCAGGAAGCTCATTATCAGGGGTGACTCGCAGCTTGTCGTCAAGCAAGTTAACAAGGATTACCAGAGCCCGTTGATGGAGGCCTGTGTGCATGAAGTGAGGAAGTTGGAGGAGCATTTTGATGGACTACAAGCAGAGCATGTTCCCCGAGCAGAGAACAGCATTGCCGACGACTTGTCGAAACGCGCTACCCTCAAGTTGCCTGTGGAACCAGATACCTGTGTGCTTCAATTAACCCAGCCATCCGTTGAGCCATCGGCGGGACAGAACAAGTGAAGGAAGACAGGCCCCGACAAGTACTTTCCCGCTGAGCTCCCAGCAGCTGCCGACAAGGAAGTTGTTGGGTCCCCCAAGCATGCCAGGAAGCAGCAACCTCCGGCAGGGTCCAAGCCCTGACCGTAGAGGCAGTTACCCCTATGGCCGGAGATGAACCTTTAGTCCTTGCCATCGAGCCCCAGGCTCCGGCATGGGCGCAGTGCACCGTCTGTTTCCTCCAAACAGGGGAACTCCCTGAGAAATAGGAAGAAGCAGCGAAAGTAGCCCACCGGTCTAGCATGTACCGGTTTGTGGATGATGCCCTATACAGAAGGAGACCGAACAACGTGAAATTGAAGTGCATTCCTCAGGAGGACAGACTGAAGCTGTTGGCAGAGATACATGGAGGCATGTGTGGCTCCCACACAGGGTCAAGAGCCCTTGCCGGCAAAGCATTCCGGCAAGGTTTCTTCTGGCCCACCGCCCTCCAGGATGCAACTACACTAGTAACTGAGTGTGAAGCGTGCCAGTTCCATTCAAAGAAGCTTCATCAGCCAGCCCAAGACCTTTAAACAATCCCTCTTTCTTGGCCATTTTAGGTCTGGGGGCTCGACATACTAGGCCCCTTTCCCTGCACTGTCGGGGGCTTTGAGTAGTTGTACGTCACGATCGACAAGTTCACAAAGTGGCCGGAAGTGGAACCGATGAGAAAGGTGATAGCACAATCAGCCGTCAAGTTCTTCAGGGGACTAGTATGCCATTTTAGTGTGCCTAATAGAGTCATCACCAACAATGGCACACAGTTCACGAGCCGCACCTTCATGCAGTATATCCAAGACGTTGGCGGTAAGGTTTGTTTTGCTTTTGTTGCTCATCCCAGAAGTAACAACCAGGCTGAGAGGGCGAATGTAGAAGTGTTGCGGGGCCTCAAGACTAGAACTTTTGACAGGCTACACAAGTGCAGGAGGCGCTGGATTGATGAGTTGCCAATGGTTCTTTGATCGATCAGAACGACACCAAATCGAGCCACTGGCCAGACACCCTTTGCCCTGGTATATGGGGTAGAAGCAGTTCTCCCAGCGGAACTCATATACGGGTTGCCTCGAGTGCTTGCTTATGATGAGCTTGAGAAAGAGAAGTTGCGCCAAGATGATGCGACGCTCCTTAACGAAGATCGTCATCAGGCTGTTGTGCGAGCTGCTCGCTATCAGCAAGCCTTCCGCCGCTACCATAGCCGCAAGGTTCACGCCCGAAGCCTTGACGAAGGCGACCTTGTTCTTCGGCGAATCCAATCTACCAAGAGTTCAAACAAGTTTATGCCAAAGTGGGAAGACCCTTATCGGGTAATATGAGTCACCAGGCCCGGCGCACTCCGCCTGGAGACCGAAGATGGCATTCCGGTGAGCAATTCCTGGAATATCGAACATCTTCGCAAGTTTTACCCCTAAGCCGCGATTACCAGGAGCCTCGGCAACCCCCCTTTTTGTACTAGCCTCGCCAGCAAGGCATGTAACCATATGTACAAAGTCAGGCGCAGACCCTGTGCGCGGTCAGGGAAAGAAAACCCTTAGTATGTATAGTTTCCCGTTGATTTCCATGTTTATGTGTATACGTATATACATGCTTGTCCAGGATATTGTACTGCTTTTTGATTCCCACAAATGTTAATGGACCGTCAAGGTCCCGTGCTCCTGCCCTCTCTTCTTTCCTACCGCGGCAAGGATGCTCGATCCCGCCAAGGACCCGGCTCCGGCAAGAAGTTGAGAAGACTACCCGGCACAGCGATCCTCGGCAAACCAAACAGATAAAGTTTACCTCTTGTCCATTCATGTTCGTAACCTGAAAACCTCGCCACTCTCTTCTAAACTCTGGTGCTCCCATCCCTATCCCGAACACTGCTTCGGTCGGGATGGTCGTAGCAGCCCTTGCCAAAAGGAGATTGACGAGGGGCTGGACCCTTTGTCTGTAACCCGGCAGATGTAATTCTCCGGCAGGCACAGAGCGCACCGGTAGGATGGCTTGCCGGGAGGACTCGCTTATTTGCATTAAAGAGGCATTTCGCCTCTGCATGGATGTATACATGCACGGGTTCCCAGCAAGGCTGGTCTTTTTCATTGACATGCTGATGCAAGTACAAATGTTACGAGACATAGGCATGGGCTCGAGAGATTACATTATTTAGAAATTAAGATTTGGCAAGTGCCTGCAAGCTAAAATAAAGATAGGTGCCTCGCCATCTCCGTTCTTTCCCCTTTCCTCCCAAGTGCGCCAGGTGAAGGTCAAGAAGGGGCGACGAGGAACACGCCGATGGAGAGCATGGCGGGGATGACCCTTGGCAAGGCGTGTGGCCGAAGGAGGGGGGCGATGCAGATGACGGTGCTGCCGCCGATGGTCAGCCAGAGTTAGAATCAGTGTCCTCCCGCCTGCTACACTCGCCGTCGATGTCGCTTTCCTCCTCGTCACTGTCGCCCAAGGATGAAGTTTCGTTGTCGGTGAAGCACTCCGCGCGGCACCCTAAGCAGGTTCCCAAGTGCCCGAAGACCTTGATGGAGAGCAGGTCGTTCTCCATTAATTTGAACTGGAGAACGTGCCCCTCCGCCAGACTATGGGCGCGGGCAAAGGTCTTCCACCCACGACGGAGATACATGACGTGAGGGGTGGGGAAGTCAACGTCGACCCACATGCCGCCGTTCCCGCAGCCCCTCATGTGCAGCCTCAAGGCATGTGGCGGGTCAAGCTCCATCTCCCGAGCAAACAGAGTGGGGAGGCGGAGGTGACCGCACACTCGCTTGTACAGCCTGATGAAGAACTCGTGGGGCTGGGCTCTGACATGGCCCTCCATTGGGGGGGAGCCGCTGGCGGAAGCGCGGCCGGTGTGCCGCCCCGTCCTCCTCTCCCCCGAGCACCACGCGCGGCCTCGGCCTTGCCCCCTCCCTCTTCCTCTCACAGTGGGCTCCGCCACCGTGAGCACCGGAGGAGGGGGCACACGTTGTCCAGAGGAAGCACTCGCCGTCGCCATTGGAGCACCGGCGCGCCCTCTCACCATGGAGAGTGGAAGAAAGGGGGCAAGTAGGAAGGAAATGGATGCAGAAGGATGTTGTCCCTCTCCCTTTCTATAGAGGGGCAGGGCCGGGGCTCTGCCCCCAAACCTAAGGGCGGCCGCCCCACTCGACCAATCCGGCCGCCAAAGGCGTAGGGAATCAGGACCGACCCGCTGCTCCAATCAGCGTCGTCCAGCTTCCCGCCTCGGCGTTAAGGCCCGTGTCCTCCATATCCCCCACCTAACATCCCTAAAGCATGCAGGACACGTGGCGGGTGGGCCGAAATTAAGAAGACAAGTAGGGCGACAGTTTCCCGGCCCATGATCGTGGGGCGCAGGTGCCATGAAGGCCACGACTCGAGTCCACTTTGTAAATGAGCCGCGCCCCTGCGGCTTCCTATTTTTTATGGGGAAGACGCGGGCCGCCTCTTTACTATTCACCATGGGGTGACGCAAGCATGCTACGACCGTTCCAGGCACGACCCCCATGTCACACACTCAATGCGGGTCATGGGGAAGCGCAACTGGCAACTGAGGAGGATAAAACTCTGCCACGCATGCCCGCGCACCGTTCTAGGCCTGGCCCAACAACGCTTCGCGCTTATGTATGGCCCAGGCTCGGGGGCTCCTGTCGGTGTACAAAAGTAGGGGCTTTTCTATCCCCTTTACTTGTGCACGGGCAGTCATAGCCACACCTGCAGCCATGCTTGGTGGGGCAGAGGAAGGAAAGTTACGAGACATCCAAGGCAGCACTCAAGCCAGAGGCATGAAGAGCGAAGGGGCAAGATGGGCTTCCCCCGACAACACCCTTGCCGGGGCAGCCTACATAGCCCCGACAAGAGCCTTGCTGGGGCAACTCGCCCCACACCAGCCAGGCCGCCACCCTTGAGCCTGAGAGCTTTGACACCATCGACAACGTCAAGACCAAGACTCGGGGGTGCCCGCATGGTGGCATGCAGATCTTTGTGAAGACCAAAGGCCTGCGAGCCTCGATAAGAACGAGAAGACGAAGACCCCCGGCAAAGATCCTTGCCTGGGATGGCTGAAGACCCCTGACAAGACCCTCACCGGGGCATCTGCGGGGCCACAGCTAGGCTCGCACCCACCAACGTTTCGCTACTCCGCGGTCGTTCCAACACGGCAACTGGCCCGCCAACTAGGCAAGCGCCTGCGTAGCAGCATGCAGCTTCTGGGCCACCTAGTCAAGCACCTGTGTGGTGGCGTGCAGGTCTTCGTGAAGACCATGTCACCGCACCAGCATAGCAGCCAGCTAGCCAGCATGGCGCTACATGCCGCATCGGCTTGGACATGTGTCGAAGCAAGGCGAGGCGGCGACAGACGGGACGAGCTCTTTTGCCACCCCCGGTAAAGTAAGAGGGCACATAGGCAGCGCATTAAATGCGTTTGTTCTACAGTGTCAGGCGATAAACTTGAACACTGTAGATACTTTCCACCTCCTATGTCAGGCAATACTTTCCTCAGGTTTTACGCATCGTTTGTGGCCCGAACCTGGATAGAAATCCTCTCGCACTGATCGATAGATCTGCTCTTTGCGCAACTCCACGCCCTACCAACCGTAGAAGGAATTCCCTAGGATCCCATAGGTGTTGTTTTCCCCGACAGCTACTTCACCTATCTTTATTGAGGATAAGGATTATGAATTCTCTATCGACCCAGAGTTAATCACTTTGGTTGAATCTGATCCTTTCCATGGTTATGAAACTAAAACTATTGTGGCACATCTTACTAAGTTGAATGACATAGCCACCCGTTTTACTCATGATGAGAAAACTCGCTATTACTATATTCTCAAATTATTTCCATTCTCATTAACGGGTGATGCTAAATCTTGGTACAATACTCTTTCTCCTGGTTGCGTGCGTAGTCCCCAGGATATGATTTATTACTTCTCCGAAAAATATTTCCCTGCTCATAAGAAAAAAGCTGCATTACAGGAAATATTTAACTTTGTGCAAATTAAAGAAGAGAGTCTCCCACAAGCTTGGGGGAGGCTTTGCCAATTACTTAATGCTTTTCCTGGTCATCCTCTTAAGAAAAATGAAATAGTTGATATCTTCTATAATGGACTAATCGATGCTTCTAGGGATTTCCTAAATAGTTGTGGTCGTTGTGTTTTCAGGGAATGAACTGTAGGGCAAGCTGGAGAATTATTGAATAACATACTAAAAAATTATGATGATTGGACTCTTCCTGAATCACCGCTTAAACCCACTCCGAAGAAGAGCGGTATATTATATCTCAGTCTTGAAGATATGCAAGAGGCAAAGAAATCTATGAAGGAAAAGGTACTAAAGCCGAGGATGTCAAAAATTTAGCTCCTATTAAATAAATACATGGGCTTAATACACCACCACTGCCTAAGGTGGTAGAGGTAAATTCTCTAATGAAGTTCAATGATAATGACAATCCTCATTGTATGCAACATAGCCAATGCCTTTATGAGTTTGAAAGCTATATTAGAAAACAAGATCACTTCAATGCAAATGTTATGAAACAATTGAAATACAACTCTGATATGATTGCTCATCTGAGTGACTTGTTATTTAGAATCTCAAATGATGTTAGAGGTGTTGGAAAACATGCTTCTATGGTTCAAACCCGGTTAGAACAAGTTGCTAAATCTCAAAGAGAGTTGCTATATGAAATGAATAATAACATCCATGACTTTGCTGTTAGAGTAGCAACTAGAGGACGTAAAATGACTCAGGAACCACTTTATCCTGAGGGACACCCAGAAAGAATTGAATAAGACTCTCAAAGAGCTAACACTGATGCATGTAGTCCTTCTAAAAAGAAAAAGAAGAAGAAAATGATAGGACTTTGCATGCGTCTAGTGAACCTGAAGTAGAAAAACCTCCTGATAATGATAATGAAATTTCTATCTCTGATGCTGAAATTCAGTCTGTAATGAACACTCACCTTTTGATAATGAAAAATATAATGATGAAGTTCATGAAGACACTCAAACAAATAATAAAGAAACAGACGATGATGTTGAGATAGAACCTGCAGTTGATCTTGATAACCCACAACCGAAGAATAAAATATATGATAAAAGAGACTTTATTGCTAGAAAACACGGTAAAGAAAGAGAACCGTGGGTTCAAAAACCTATGCCTTTTCCAGCCAAGTTAACTAAAAAGAAAGATGATAAAGAATTTGAACGCTTCGCTGAAATGCTGAGGCCAGTATTTTTGCATACTCGCTTGACTGATATCCTTAAAATGCCTCCTTATGCAAAGTATATGAAAGACATCATCACCAATAAGACAAAAATACCGGATGTTGAAATCTCCACCATTCTTGCTAATTATACTTTTAACGATGGAGTACCTAAAAACTTGGAGATCTGGGGATACCAATGATACATGTCTGTCGTATCTATAATTTTTGATTGTTCCATGCCAATATTATAAAACTTTCATATACTTTTGGCAACTTTTTATACTATTTTTGGGACTAACATATTCATCCAGTGCCCAGTGCCAGTTTCTGTTTGTTGCATGTTTTTCTGTTTCATGGAAAATCCATATCAAACAGAGTCCAAACGGGATAAAAACTTACGGAGATTTCTTGGAATATATGTGATATTTGGGAAGAAGCATCAACGCGAGACGATGCCCAGGGGGCACGAGGCAGGGGGCGTGCCCCTGACCCTCGTGGCCACCCCGTCAAGTAGTTGGTGCCCTTCTTTCGCTGCAAGAAAGCCAATATCCAGATACAAATCATGTTAAAATTTCATCCCAATCGGAGTTACGGATCTCCGGGAATATAAGAAACGGTGAAAGGCTAGAATCTGGAACACAGAAACAGAGAGAGACTGAGAGACAGATCCAATCTTGGAGGGGCTCTCGCCCCTCCGCTGCCATGGAAGCCATGGACCAGGGGGTAAACCCTTCACCGCAGTACTACCGCCCTACTACCGTGAGTTACAAACATACAACCGAAAGTTGCACGCTCGGGGAAGCCCTAAGTGGTACTACCATGGAAGTACCAGCGGTACTACCGTAGGCACAGGCGGTACTACAGCTGGCAAGATGCTGAAAACACCACAGAAAACATAGGAAAGGCTCCGGAGATGGGAAGGAGGCTGTGGGTCCATATGGGGCTATGTACGTGTTGATTCCACCCATACCTTTCCGAAGCGGACCCCCTCTTAATAGTACGGCTTTCCTACGACTCAAATCCACCGACAAGAAACATAGAAAAACCGTCGTCTTCGAAAGGTTCCGAGGGGCGTCGAATCGTCTAGTGCCTAGCCATGAGATATCTGAAATGCTCAATGCACATGATTAGTCCACAAATGCATTGTCATCAATCACCAAAACCACTTAGGGAGAAATATGCCCATACAATAGGTTAGTCCCAAAAAATGATGTAAAGTCTCTATAAATGATTGTAAAACATCCAAGAATGATAATATAACAGCATGAATACTTCATAAATTATAGATATGTTGGAGACGTATCACACCCCCTCCCACATATATATAGGTGGGGGAGGAGGGAGCAGCCAGGAGGCGCCCCCAAGTAGGCCGAATCCTACTTGGGGTCCTTCCCAAGTGGTGCCCCCCTTACCATATTTGCCAGAGGGGGAAGGAAAGGGGGAGAGGGAAGGAAGGGGGGGCTGAATCCCCCCCGCCCCCCCCCCCCCTTTCCTTTCTCCCACTTGGCCGGCTGCCATAGGGGGTGCACCAGCCCCTTGTGGGCTGGTGTGCTCCCCTCTAATGGCCCAATAGGCCCATTACCCTCCCGGGGGTGTCCGGTAACCCCTCCAGTATACCGATGACTACCCGGTACACTCCAAAACACTTCCGATGTTCGAATATCACCGTCCTATATATCAATCTTCACCTCCGCACCATTCCGGAGCTCCTCGTGATGTGTGTGATCTCATCCAGGACTCCGAAGAACATTCGGTCACCAAATCATATAACTCATATAACACTATATCGTCAACGAATGTTAAGCGTGCAGACCCTACGAGTTCGAGAACTATATAGACATGACCGAGACACCTCTTTGGTCAATGACCAATAGCAGAACCTGGATGCCCATATTGGCTCCTACATATTCTATGAAGATCTTTATCAGTCGAACCTTATGACAACATGCATAGTTCCCTTTGTCCATCGGTATGTTACTTGCCCAAGATTCGATCGTCGGTATCTTCATACCTAGTTCAATCTCGTTACCGGAAAGTCTCTTTAATCATTTCATAATACGTCATCCTGCAACTAACTCATTAGTCACTTTGCTTGCAAAGCTTCTTATGATGTGTATTACCGAGAGGGCCCAGAGATACCTCTCCGATACTCGGAGTGACAAATCCTAATCTCGATGTATGCCAACTCAACAAACACCTTCGGTGATACTTGTAGAGCATACTTACGATCACCTAGTTACATTGTGACGTTTGATAGCACACAAGGTATTAGTATCCGGGAGTTGCATAATCTCATAGTCGAAGGAACATGTATTTGACATTAAGAAAGCAATAGCAATAAACTGAATGATCAATATACTAAGCTAACGGATGGGTCTTGTCCATCACATCATTCTCCTAATGATCTGAACCCGTTATCAAATGACAACACATGCCTATGGTTTGGAAACCTTAACCATCTTTGATCAACGAGCTAGTCTAGTAGAGGCTTACTAGGGACACGGTATTTGTTTATGTATTCACACATGTATTTAAGTTTCCGATCAATACAATTCTAGCATGAATAATAAACCTTTATCCTGAATAAAGAAATATAAAATAACAACTTTATTATTACCTCTAGGGCATATTTCCTTCAGCCATGCGAACGCATTGACATCCGCCCGCAGGAAAGCAACGAGCGGGCTTTCCTATTTGTCATCAAGGGTGGAACTTATGGTGCAAGTTCCCCCTGTTTCATCCTCCTTGGCGGACACCTTCTTGGTCTCTGGTGGAGCAGCTTTGTTCTTCTTGCTCTTGTTGGCAGAGCTCTCTGGCACATCCTCGGTGGGAGCGCAGCACTCCGAAGAGACGTGCTTGCCGGAGTTAGTGGTCTTGTCGGTCTTCTTTCTCTTCTTTCCATGAGTACTTTATCGGCAGGAGCATCAGCCTTGGTGGCAGATGCTGCAACTGCCTCCCGGTAGAGCAGGTCTGCACAGATCAGCGCATCCTTCTTATTAGAATGGATGGTGACGATGCTCATCGGCCCTGGCATCTTCAATGTGTTGTATGCATAATGTGACGCCGCAATTAACTTTGCCAGTGCCGGGCGGCCAAGGATCCCATTGTAAGGCAATGGAATATTGATGACATCAAAGACAATTTTCTCTGTCCTATAGTTGAGCTCACTGCCAAACGTCACCAGCAAGGTGATTTTGCCCTTCGGATGACTTCTTCCTGGATTGATACCTTGGAATGTACCAGTTTTCTTCAAATCTTCATCAGAAATTTGTATCCGCTTGATCACATCTTGTGAGATCAAGTTGAGACCAGCCCCACCATCAACCAACATCTTTATCACCTTGAGGTTGCAGATTGTTGGTGACACCAACAATGGCAAGCACTCGACCGCGGTGGTGCAATCAGGGTGGTCCTCGACATCAAAGATAATGGGTGTGGTCCACCATCTCAATGGCTTCTGGCCATCAACCGCCGGTTCTCCTGGATTAACCTGACGCACCCATTGTTTGAGCTAGCGGTGAGAGGAGTGCAAAGATGCTCCTCCGTCAATGCACATCTCTTTTGTGGTCTTTTGGAAATCATTCTCACTAGATTCATCTTCTTCTTCGTCGTCCTCATCATCATCATCCTCTTCTTTCTTGTCACGGCCTCTATCAGGCTTCTTCTCCTACTTGGCCTTGCCACGGCGACCTCCTCGGCCACCATGTTTCTTGCCGGACCGACCCGCACCTTGTTGAGCTTTCTCCTTGTCTCTCTTCCCGTATTCTGCTTTCTGCTTCTTGCCAAGCTGCTCAACTTGCCAGCATTCTTGGAGGTCATGGCTCTTGGTGCGGTGGATCTTGCAATACTGCTTGTCGGAGCCGTCCGACTTGTCAGCAGCCGCCAAGGCTTGACATGAGGCGCACCTAGCAACATCCTTGCCGGAGCTCTCAGTCTTAGCCTTCTTGGCGGGACAGGTGTTGTCGGAGCCCTCAACGGCTACCAGAGCCTTGCCCTTGCACTTTCTGTTGCGCCGATGATTCTTCTTCTTCGGGGTTGTGGCAGCATCGTCGTCTTTTGAATCGACCTCTGCACCAGCATCCTCCCCGGGAAGTCTCCTCCCCTCTTCAGCACATGCACACTTGTCGACGAGAGCATACAGCTCAGTGACATCCCTTACTTTGTTCATCGCCAACTCCTCCCTCATCTTGCAATTTCTCACATTCGTGTGGAATGTGGAAATCACAGTTGCAGGGTGGGTATCGGGGATCCCACTGCACAAGGCTGATTCTCTGTATATATCTGTGGAGCGACTCGTCTTCTCTCTGCGGGAGCACATGCAGATCACTTTCCTGGCCAGGAGCTTTTTGGCCTCCTGTGAAGACGCCAACAAACCCGTGGCATAGATCTTCCCAACAGGAGATGGAGTTCTCTGACAGGTGCATCAACCATGATCTAACATTGGGCTTGAGCACCAACAAAAAATAGTTGGCAAGGATCTTGTCGTCTCGTCCGCCAACAGCTGGTACATCAATGGTTTAGATGCTCAAAAACTCTGACGGATGGGTCTTGCTGTCATACTTCTCCGGCACTTCTGTCTTAAAGTTCTAGGAATTGGGAGACTGGACTTGCCACAGTTCACGAGTAAACATCGGGCAACCCACCTCGTAAGGTAGGCCGCCAGGGTGCCCTGGCGCTAGCTCGTCTATAGTGAGCCCTGCGCGCCTGTCGGACTGACGACGCGCTTCCTATCGTCATTCGATGGTAGTACATGCATCTTCTCCCCATCATTCTTGAAGAACATGGCATTGATCGCGGTGGCCCCGCGGATCTGAAGACGCCATGGACATGTCGTCATGGGCGTCGACCCTCTACCTATGTCACTGCTATTGTTGTCGTGGAGGGGACTGCACTATGGGTGCACCGCCTCCGGTCCTCTCTCCGGCAGCGCACACTGGGGCGATGGGCTATTGCTGTCAAGGTCCCGCCCGCTGCGGTTTCTCGTTGTTGGCGAAACCAACAAGACTCTGCATGGTGGCTCTCCACTCCTCCATCTTCTCCACAGTTGGAGGAAACTCCAAAAGTAACTGAGCATGTGCCAGGGCCTATTCTGCAGTTGCTGGCATGGAAAGGCGCGAGGAAAGAGAGGTGTTCTTGCTTCCAACTGATCTAGAAGTTGCCCCGTATCGAACCTGCGATCATGGTCTATTTTTGGCCAGCATGCTGGCGTGCAAGTTTGCCCTGCACATCTTGAGGATGATGCACAGGGGTCTTGCCGTGCGGACGATCGGAGCCGCTGACATCGTGGCGCTACTCATCGCGTGCGACCTGAGATGGTCGCGGCGTGTGTGCCTACATGGGTATCTTGGATGGCGCCCTGTGATACGTCTCCAACGTATCTACTTTTCCAAACGCTTTTCCTCTTGTTTTGGATTCTAATTTGCATGATTTGAATGAAACTAACCCCGAACTAATGTTGTTTTCAGCAGAACTACCATGGTGTTGTTTTTGTGCAGAAATAAAAGTTCTCGGAATGCAACGAAAATTTGCGAGGATTTTTTATATCAATAAAGAGAATTTCTGGAGCCAAGAGTCACCTGAGGGGGGCACATGGGTGGGCACAACCCACCAGGGCGCGCCTGCCCCCCCCCCCACCCCCAAGCGCGCCCAGGTGGGTTGTCCCCACCTGGTGGCCCCGGACCCTAAAACCGACGCTATAAAATCCTATTTTAAAAAAATCAGGGAGAAATAATTATCACGATCCACGAGACGGAGCCGCCGTCACCTCCTGTTCTACACCGGGAGGCTAGATCTGGAGTCCGTTTGGGGCTACGGAGATGGGGATCTTCGTTCTTCATCATCACCAACCCTTCTCCATCGCCAATTCCATGATCCTCCCCACCAGGAGTGAGTAATTCCTTCGTAGGCTCGCTGGTCGGTGAGGAGTTGGACGAGATTCATCATGTAATCTAGTTAGTTTTATTAGAGCTTGATCCCTAGTATCCACTATGTTTTGAGATTGATGTTGCTACGACTTTGCCATGCTTAATGCTTGTGGCTTTGTGCCAGCGTTCCATGATTTCAGATCTGAACCGTTTATGTTATCACCATTATATCCATGTTCTAGATCTGATCTTGCAAGTTATAGTCATCTACTACGTGTTATGATCTGGAACCCCCGGAGTGAAAATAGTCGGGACCACTCCCGGTGATGATCGTAGTTTGAGGAGTTCATGTATTCACCGTATGCTAATGCTTTGTTCCAGTTCTCTATTAAAAGGAGGCCTTAATATCCCTTAGGTTCCAATTGGACCTCGCTGCCACGGGAGGGTAGGACAAAAGATGTCATGCAAGTTCTTTCCGTAAGCACGTATGACTATTTACGGAATACATGCCTACATTATATTTATGAACTGGAGCTAGTGTCGTATCGCCCTAGGTTATGACTGTCAAATGATGAATATCATCCAACAAATTACCGATCCAATGCCTACGAATTTATCCTATATTGTTCTTGCTAAGCTACTACTACTACCATTACTATTGCACTTGCTACAAAAATACTGCTATCACTGTTACCATTACTATTGCTGCTGCTACTATTATCAAAACTACCATATTACTTTTCTACTGATCACGTTGATGTAGATAATTAATCTCCAGGTGTGGTTGAATTGACAATTCAGCTGATAATACTTGCAAATATTCTTTGGCTCCCCTTGTGTCAAATCTATAAATTTGGGTTGAATACTCTACCCTCGAAAAATGTTGCGATCCCCTATACTTGTGGGTTATCAAGACCTTTTTCTGGTGTCATTGCCAGGGAGCATAGCTATATTTGTTGAGTCACTTGGGATTATTATCAATTTATCATTATGAAGAATCTGAAGGATGCTAAGACTAAGATTTATCCCTCTAAGACGAGGGGAGGTAAGGAACTGCCATCCAGTTCTTCTTTAGATTCACCTTCTATTATAATAAACTTGCAACACCACCACATGTTATCCATCCTCATATGTCACAAGTTATTAATGATGCTACTTCTGCTATGAATGATACTTATGATGATGCTAGTACCTTGCTTGTTGATAATGATGTGCCACTTAGTGATTTTCTTAATGAACAAATTGCTAGAGTAAGACAACATGATGTTGTTGAGTCTGATGATGAGCTTGAAACTGAAAATCTTGAAACACCTACTAGAACTTGCCCTCCTAGATATGAATTGCCTAAGGTATCGAAAGGATGTGTTATGAATGTAGAGACAACTAGAGAAATTCTTGCTTGTAAGTATAGAGATGATCTAGAGAAATTGTTATGCAAGTACAAAGAAAAATCTCTGAATGCTAGAATGCAATATGATCCTAAGTTTGCTACTGTCGATGTACAAACTTAGGGGCTTTTTTGTACCCCTTTACTTGTGCACGGGCAGTCGTCGCCACGCCTGCGGCCACGCTTGACAGGGCAGAGGAAGGAAAGGTACGAGACTAGCAAGGCAGCACTCATGCCAGAGGCATGAAGAGCGAAGGGGCAAGATGGGCTTCCCCCGGCAACACCCTTGCCAGGGCAGCCTACATAGCCCCGGCAAGAGCCTTGCCGGGGCAACTCACCCTACACCAGCGAGGCCTCCACACTTGAGCCTGAGAGCTCTGACACCCTCGAGAACGTCGAGACCAAGATTCGGGGGCACCCGCGTGGTGGCATGCAGATCTTTATGAAGACTAAAGGCCTGCGAGCCTGGATAAGAACCAGAAGACGAAGATCCCTGACAAAGATCCTTGCCTGGGACGGCAGAAGACCCCCGGCATGATCCTTGCCGGGGTAGCCCGCGAGACACCGGCAAGACCCTCGCGGGGGGCATCTGCGGGGCCACAGCTAAGCCCACACCCACCAATGTTTCGCTACTCCACGGTCGTTCTGACGCGGCAATCGGCCCGCCAACTAGGCAAGCGCCTGCGTGGCAGCATGCAGCTTCTGGGCCAACTAGTCAAGCACCTGTGTGGTGGCGTGCAGGGTCTTCATGAAGTCCCTATCATCGCACCAGCACAGCAGCCAGCCAGCCAGCATGGCACTGCATGCCTCGTCAGCTTGGTCGCGCGTCGAAGCAAGGCGCGGTGGCAACGGACGGGACGAGCTCTGTTGTCATCCCCGGTAAAGCAAGAGGGCACTTAGGCATCACATTAAATGTGGTTGTCCTATGGTGTCAGGCAATAAAATTGAACATTGTAGATACTTTCCACCTCCTGTGTGCCACTGTGGCGACCCCTTTGACATATAAAAGGAGGCCCGAGGTGTACTGTGGAAGGATTGGGACTTTTTGGACTGGGCATGCATAGTAGTTAGTCCAAGAACGGGAGAACACCAAATAAACATAGACAAGTAGGACTAGGGTTTTACGCATCGTTTGCGGCCCGAACCTGGGTAAAAATCCCCTCGCACTGATTGGTAGACCTGCTCTTTCCACAGCTCCACGCCCCGCCAACCGTAGAAGGGATTCCCTATGATCCCATAGGTGTCATTTTCCCCGACATCCTTTGGCGCGCCAGGCATGGGGCGCTGAAGCTGTGAAAATCTGGTTTAAAAGTTAGCGCATCGACTTCATCATCGCGATGGTCCCCAAGAAGAAGGGGATCACAGCGATCGGAATGTCTGGAGTCGGACCGCCTGTACCAGCGTGGGCTGGAAACAGGGCGACTACGGATGGTGGCGAAGGCATGGCCCGCTAGCATCCACGACACTCTAGCAATTGCAGCCAGGCGAGTGGCGTCGTTCGTGTTCAAGATGACAAGCCACGCGCCGCTGGGCCCAGGGCGGGGCCGTGCTGCCCATGGGCGGCGCGGTGACCTCCACGATGCCCCAACCGGTGCACCCGCCACGGTCTTCCCATGCCACGCATGGCGAGCAACGCTGTGATGTCGGTGCCCCCAGGCGCTGCCGCAAGGAGAGCCCTTTGCATCACCCCCGAGATGCGTCGGGCGGCCAGCATGCATGCCCGGACACTGGTGGAAATGGCGCGTGATTGCGAGACTGTGATAGAACTCCTTCTAATGTGGTTAGAAGTCGAAGCGCATCACGGTCCACGCAGCTTTCGCCGCCACCCATGCCAGCGGAAGCATTGGCGCACGTGCAACTGCTCCTCGACTTCCCCCCTGCTGCGGAGAAGCTCGACGAGTGGAGAGCCACCATTTAGAGCCTCGTCAGCTTCGCCAATAAAGATGAACCACGAGCAATGGGGCCCTCATGCCGGCGCTCTGTCGAGCCAGTGCACGCTGGTGGTGGAAAGACCGGAGACGCTGTGACCATGGTGCACTCTCCTCCCCCACGCCAACAACAGCAGCCGGCGGCTCGTCGGGCTGACGCCCGCGACAACATTTCCACAGCGTCGTCTGACCCGCGAGCCTGCTGCGACCAACGTCAGGTTCTTAGGGAGTGAGCTTAGGAAGATGCTCGGACCACTATCGAGCATCAGCGGGAAGTGCGCCATCAGTCAGATAGGCATGCGGGGCCCACTATCAACTGCCTAGTGTCGGGGGGCTTCGGTGACCTACCTTATGAGGTGGGTTGTCCAGCCTTTACCCATGAGGTGCGGCAGTTCCAGTGGCCCACCCACTACACATTCAAGCCTGAGGTCGTAGAAAAGTACAACGGCAAGACTCACCCGTTGGAGTTCCTCAGCATCTAAACTATCGCAAGCAAGATGCCAAGGCTCGCGACGACAAGGTGCTTGCCAACTACATCCCATTGGAACTTAAGCCCAACGCCATTTCATGGTCGATGCACCTGCCAGTGGATTCCATTTCTTCTTGGTCGGATCTGTGCCACGAGTTTGTTGGTGCCTTTACCGGAGGCCACCAAGCTCCTGGCCAGGCAAGTGATTTGCATGTCATCCCCTAGAAGGACGGCGAAACCCTGCTCAAGTGCTACCTCTTGAGCATGCGTTGGTTTTCCCTTGAAGAGGAAAGGGTGATGCAGCAAAGTAGTGTAAGTATTTCCCTCGGTTTTTGAGAACCAATGTATCAATCCAGTAGGAGACTACACACAAGTCGCCTAGTACCTGCACAAACAATCAAGAACCTTGCAACCAACGCGATAAATGGGTTGTCAATCCCTTCACGGCCACTTGCAAAGTGAGATCTGATAAAGATAATAAGATAAATATTTTTGGAATTTTTGTTGTATAGATTGGAAAATAAATATTTCAAAATTAATAGTAAACTAGAACTATAGATCGGAAACTTATATGATGTAAAGTAAACCCGGGGGCCATAGGTTTCACTAGTGGCTTCTCTCATGACAGCATATATTACGGTGGGTGAACAAATTACTGCCGAGCAATTGATAGAAAAGCGCATACGTATGATGATATCTAAGGAAATGATCATGAATATAGGCATCACGTCCATGTCAAGTAGACTGAAACGATTCTGCATCTACTACTATTACTCCACACATCGACCACTATCCAGCATGCATCTAGAGTATTAAGTTCATAAGAATGGAGTAACGCATTAGGCAAGATGGCATGATGTAGAGGGATAAACTCAAGCAATATGATATCAACCCCATCTGTTTATCCTCGATGGCAACAATACAATACGTGCCTTGCTGCCACTATTGTCACTGGGAAAGGACACTACAAGATTGAACCCAAAGCTAAGCACTTCTCCCATTGCAAGAAATATCAATCTAGTAGGACAAACTAAACCGATAATTCAAAGAGACTTGCAAATATATCAAATCATGCATATAAGAATTCAGAGAACCAAATATTATTCATAGATAATCAAATTTATAAACCCACAATTCATCAGATCTCGGCAAACACACCGTAAAAGAGTATTACATCAAATAGATCTCCAAGAACATCAAGGAGAACTTTGTATTGAGAACCAAAGAGAGAGAAGAAGCCATCTAGCTATTAACTATGGACCCGAAGGTGTGTGATAAACTACTCACACATCATCGGAGAGGCTATGGTGTTGATCTAGAAGCCCTCCGTGATCGAATCCCCCTCCGAGAGACCGCTGGAAATGGCCCCAAAATGGGATCTCGTGGGTCAGCATGTAATTCATCAAACTTTTTCCACGCAACACCATCCGATGTGTGTACCATCATAAGATTCCCATCTGCATCTAGTTCGGTTCTTTTTCCTGTTTTGTGCCATGTCATCTGTCTGGCCGTCTCTTCGACCATGAAAAGACATTGAAGTCTTGGTACGATTGGCATATACCGAAGAACACTAACGGGGATTTTGGTCTGTGTCTTCTCACCCATACGGTTGTCTACCACAACATACCTGGAAGACTTGCAAATGGGACAATAGTTCAAGTCTGCATAGTCAAGCCTAAATAAGGCACATCCTTTCTCACAGGCATATATCTTCTCATAGGACATCTTTAGTGCACGGAGGATTTTGTCCGACTAGTACAGGTTTGCAGGCATTACATGGCCTTTGGGTAGAAAGCGTCCAAATACTGTCATCATTGTGTCGTAGCAATATCTGCCCAAGTTGAACCGAGCCTTCAGAGCCATTACTTGTGAGATGGCATCCAACTGACAAAGCTCAGTGTGCTCGTGGAGCGGACGTTTTGAAGACTCCAACATTTCATTGAAGGCCTTTGCAGATTCCTCCATCTCCTCATCTGAATCCCGAGCATCATCATAGTCTTGCACCATGTTTTCCATCCCGGTACCATGCTCATCGGTGCGACGACGATCCACCTCAGCTCGGTCACGTTGGGCAGACTCACCATGATATGTCCACACCGTATAATCGGGCGTAAAACCACTCTTCTGCAGGTGTTAGCCCATTTCAGCCTTTGTCCTCTTTTCCCAATTGCCGCACCGGAAACAGGGGCACCAGGTTTTCCTCTGGCCATTTGCAAATGCGGCTTGCACAAACCCCTTGGTTTTTGTGAATCATTCAACGCTCCATTTGTTCTGACCAGTGTGACCAGTATAAATCCATGCACGATCACTCATCTTGACTTTCAGAGCTACTGGACACACAACAAATATATATATATATATATATATAATTCACCATGTATATATTCATCAGTTGATCTACTTTGTCAATTTTATTACGTCCATGCAACCTACACTCTAATAGGTAATGATAGGTCCTAATCCTACCCGAGTATGTGTAGATTGGGTTCATTTTCCCATGCTATACTCCGGATCCGACACAAAATTACTGTCAAGCAATTGATAGAAAAGTGCATAGTTATGATGATATCTAAGGCAATGATCATGAATATAGGCATCACGTCTGTGTCAAGTAGACCGAAATGATTCTGCATCTACTACTATTACTCCACACATCGATCTCTATCTAGCATGCATCTAGAGTATTATGTTCATAAGAACGGAGTAACGCATTAGGCAAGATGACATGGTGTAGAGGGATAAACTCAAGGAATATGATAAAAAAACCCAACTTTTTATCCTCGATGGCGACAATACAATACGTGCCTTGCTGCCCCTGCTATCACTGGGAAAGCACACCGCAAGATTGAACCCAAAGCTAAGCACTTCTCCCATTGCAAGAAAGATCAATCTAGTAGGCCAAACTAAACCGATAATTCGAAGAGACTTGTAAAGATAACAAATCATGCTTATAAGAATTCAGAGAAGAACCAAATAATATTTATAGATAATCAAATTCATAAACCCACAATTCATAGGATCTCGACAAACACGCCGCAAAAGAGTATTACATCGAATAGATCTCCAAGAACATAGAGGAGAACTTTGTATTGAGAACCAAAGAGAGAGAAGAAGTCATCTAGCTAATAACTATGGACCCGAAGGTGTGTGATAAACTATGCATACATCATCGGAGAGCTATGGTGTTGATCTAGAAGCCCTCCGTGATCGAATCCCCCTCCGGCAGATCGCTGGAAAAGGCCCCAAAATGGGATCTCATGGGTACAGGAGGTTGCGGCGGTGGAAAAGTGGTTTCATGGCTCTCCTGGATGTTTTTAGGGTTCATGGGTATATATAGGTGAAACAAGTATGTTGGTGGAGCTCCATGGGGCCCACGAGGGTGGGGGCACGCTTCGCCCTTGGGCGCGCCCCCTGCCTCGTGGAAGCTTCGCGGACTTCCAGACTTGTACTCCAAGTCTCCTGGGTTGCGTTTGTTCCAAGAAAGATCCTCGTGAAGGTTTCATCCCGTTTGGATTCCATTTGATATTCCTTTTCTGTGAAACACTGAAATAGGCAAAAAAAACAACAATTTGCAATGGGCCTTTGGTTAATAGGTTAGTCCCAAAAATAATATAAAAGTGCATATTAAAGCTCATTAAACATCCAAAACAGATAATATAATAGCATGGAACAATAAAAAATTACAGATACATTGGAGACCTATCAACAAGTACATACAAAGGTTCAGTCATGTGCAGTACAGCATCCCAGATGTTCATCCTGCCGCTGTAATCAGTGCATTCCATCAGAATGTGCGCAACCGCAAGATGCGTGAGGAGCTGGCGATGAACAAGGTTAAGGATGTAGTCGAGCTTTATGTTCTGGCCAATAGATGCGCTCGGGCTGAGGAAGGGAGGAAGTACCCCGATGAAGATGCCGCCGCGGAAACCGAGTCCACATACGAAGACGTTGTCGCCTCGTGCCGTCATGGGATCCGATGACCCCGGCGCCGCCAAAAAGGCCAAGGCTGACGAACCCGGCAAGGAAGTTGCCGGTTGCGCTGCCTGCTGGGCCTTGGCGACTGCTGACAAGCCGGGAGGCTCTGACAAGCAGTACTACAAGATCCATAGCACCAAGGGCCATGACCTCTAGAATTGTCGGCAGGGTGAGCTGCTTGCGGGGAAGCGGAAAGCTGTGTATGAGAGACGCGATAAGGAGAAGGGCCAGGATGGTGCTGAGGCATCTGGCAAGAAGTCGCGACAAAGATAATCAACAAGAGAGGCCCGCTCGGGTCTGTGACAAGAAGGAGGGAGACAATGATCATGATGAGGACGACGAGTCCGGCGAGCATGAGTTCCAGAAAGCTACGGAGGCCATGTGCATCGACGGTGGCGCCTCGTTGCATACCTCTCACTGCCAATTGAAGCACTGGGCGCGTGAAGTCACTGCGGCGGAGCCATCGTTCGAGGCCCAGAGGCCACTGAAGTGGTCCGGCACGCCTATCATTTTTGACTCCAAGGATCACCCTGATCGCACAACTGCGATCGGGTGTTTGCCGTTGTTGGTTTGACCAACAATACGCAACCTGTCGTGGAATTGTCGCGGCAGATGTCCTAGTGGAAGGACTTAGTCGTAGGGCCATCGCAACTAGGAAGCTTAAAGGGGTTAATCGGGAGAAAGGACACGAGAGGTTTTATACTAGTTCGACCCCTTACGATGAAGGTAAAAGCCTACGTCTAGTTGTGTTGGTATTGCTGGGGTTTCGATCTCCAAGAGGCTAACTCGCCGGCTTGGTTATCGATCTCGTGTTTCTTGTCCTAACCCACCACCGGGTCGTCCCCTAATATACACGGGTTGACGTCTGGTGGCCTATAGAGTCCCGGTCGGCTCATAAATCGTGTCCGGCTCGGTGACTTCTTTTGCATGCCTTTCTTTACAAGTCTTTCCTTACATACGGCGGTTTACAATATTGGGCCTTAAGCCGCCTCTAGGCCTTTAGGCCTTCTATAAGATTTGATAAACTATCATCTTGAATGTTTACTGGGCTTCCTTTGTAACCCGCCATTGGGGCTGACCCGGCCCCTCCTGGGCGGGTCATAACTGATAGCTATATCCCCAACATTAGGCCCCAGGTTGACTTTGAACTTTGTTCTTTGTCAATCTTCAACACTTAGACAAAATCCATCTTCTTATCCTCGCAGAATTTTCTGTAACCTGCCATGATGTCATCTCTTGAAAACACAAAAAACTTTTTATGACGTCATCCCTCTACGGATCTTCATCTTTAATGCCTCCCGAGAATCGAGGCGTCCGTTTAGTTGGATAATCATTATTTGGGTCTTCCTCGGTTTTTGCGCCCGTCTGTTCACCTTTTCCCTTATAAATAGGCATGCCCCAGCCTTTTCTCATTCTTCTCTCTTCTTCATCTTCATCCTCTCGCAACCCTCCTGTCGCTCGAGCTCCACTGCCGCCGCAGCGCTCATCGTCATCCTCAAGCTCAGTCGCTGCATCACCCTGATTATGTCCAGAGAAATGGCGGTGATCCTCCGCAGCAACTCCACACCCGTAAGCTCTCACCATTTCACCCCCATAGATCTGCATTAGGGTTCAGGAGGTTTCCTTCTTGTGTTCTTCGTTGTTCGTTGTAGATTTGTTGCAACTTCTCCTACCATACCCTATTTTGATCTAAAAGTAGTGCAGAACTTACGCGGTAGCTGTTTCTCATCCATTTAAGATGTTAGTAGATCCCTTTCCTTTGCACAGATATCTTCTTAGAGCTGATGAACTAATATGGGCTATATTTTTAGGTCTAGGAAGTTCCTCATTTTGAACGGCCATTTGATCCATAGTAATATCCAGAAGTTAAGAAACATGTTTGTCTCCATACTTAATCAATTCTGCTGCTGGTATTTCTCAAATGTCCGTAGTCATGGCGGATTACTATGCCGGCTTACTTTTCCTTATATGACATTAGCCCTTAATTAAGCCACCATTACTCCCCTGTATCATCATCATTTACTTTTACCATTATCATTCAATTGAACCGGCATGTTGCCTTTCTTTCAGTTCGTTTTTGAACATCATGCCGTCCAAGGCGCCGACCGTCTGGAACTGGGTTCCCTCAACCGTAAATGAGGAACGTTTGAAGGAGTTCTTCGCCATAGGTTTTTTTCCAGGAAAAAATGTCATGCCTTACCATGCACCTGACCCGGACGAAGAACGGCCCAATCCAAGAGATGGTGAAGTCATTGTCTTTACTGACCACATGAACCGTGGCTTTTCACCGCCCGGCTCAAAGTTCTTCAGAGATGTCCTCCATTTTTTCAAACTCCATCCTCAAGACCTCGGGCCTAATTCCATATCCAATATCTGCAACTTCCAAGTTCTCTACGAGGTGTACCTTAAAGAAGAACCAACTGTAGAACTCTTTAGAGAGTATTTTTATCTGAACCGTCAAAATGAGTGCACCAATGGCCCTAGCCTGGAACTTGGCAGTATCTCAATTCAGTGTCGACAAGGCACCGTCTTCCCCCTTATAGTCTTGCCAACTCATCCCAAGGACTGGAATCAGACTTGGTTTTATTGTCAAGACACTTCACCAGCAAATGAGCATCCACTGCCAGTTATCGCTTAGAGCGCCTTGACTCCAAATTTGCACTTCCTAACAAACTCACTGCTGCTGAACGCAAGAAGTTGATACCATCCATCAAATGGATTAATGCTTTATTGGGGAACAACTTAACCAGAGTTGACTTGACCCGTTGCTGGGTTGCGTGGCGGGTCATCCCTCTAAGCCGTCGATCAAAATTGATGTATGAGTATGGTGGAGTCCCAGACGACTCTCTTCGTCACAGCTCCGTTCAATTGACTAGAGAAGATATTGTTTCAATGTCAACCCTTCTGGTGAACAGAAAATACGAAGACTGCAGTAAAGTCGGGTTAAACCCCTTCTGCAAGCTTAACCCGGTGACAGAGGTAAAAAACTCCGATCTCTCTCCTTTATATTTTTCCAAGTTGTATTGTTTTTTAATACTTTCCTGACCTTTCACCTTGTTTTTACCTGTTTACAGGCCCAATCTGATTTCTGGAAAGTTAAATATGACCACAAAGCTGCCAAGAAAGCGAGGGTCGCTGCCATAAACGCTAAGAAAACGACCCGAAGGTCTAAAAAGAAGAAGAAAAGCACCGCTGTAGACTTGATGAAGCTTGACGATACTTCTGAGTCGGAGGTAGCCCTTGACTCCCTTGGCCAACTTTTTAATAATCTTATTAACACTGATCATTACCAGGACGACACTGGGGCCAGTCAGGCCGTGGAAGAAGAGGTAACTATTTCCTCCAACTCATCCCATTTGCCAAGACAGAAACTTCAAGTCATAACCCGGAAAGTAAGGTTTTCACACCCTTTGGCTTATCTGGACCCTCACTTTCTTTTGAAAAAGCAGCAACATGAAAGCCGCCGTCAAGCCCGGAACAAAGACGAACCGCCTGTTGTTCGTTAACAAACTCCTCAAAAGCATCGGAATGAGGTTTACTTCTTTGTCTTTGACTTTCTGTTTAATGGATCCTTTCCCTTTCATTACTTAACTTTATTTTATCTTTTCAAGAGGTGTCTCGTTCTTCTGGCGACTCGTCTCAAACCCAGTTTCCGGTTTTCAAGACTGCCCCTGGGTAGGAAAAAAATCCTCTTTCTTTTGTGTTTTTCAAACTGTATCTTTATACTGACAGTCCTATAATATTTCTCTTAGTGGTCAAGCTAAGTCCAAGAAAGCAAAGGCAACCAAGCCGGTGGAAGACCCGCCAGTCCTTGCACCTGAACCGGCCAGGCCACCTTCTCCTCCATCAATTGAAACTCCAGAAGACCTGCCTGTCAATGCAGAAGCAAATCCTCCTGAGTCGTAGGTTGATGATACCACCGTTAACCCTTCCGCAACTGGACCATCGAGCTCGGCCAACCCGCCATCACCGTCTGCACAAGATGTTTTGATCACCGGGAGCCGCTTTGTTGAACCGGGGAATCCCACCGTGTTGGCTCGTCACACGGCAAAACAAGAGGCGTTGGAGAGACAGAAAGTGCGTTTTGATGTTTCACATTATGACCATCTGAATGCCAACGACATTTTATCTGGTTATCTCATCCATGTGCACTCCAGTCGCGACTCAGAGATCGAAATGGTCAAGCAGTTGCAGCTGAAATACGAGGTATATTCTTCCGGCTTATTTATATTCCACCAGCCCCCAAGTCTTCAGATTATGAGAGAACCGGAATGATCTGTAGACTTCATGGTATAGTCTAAGACTTTTACCTTTGAAACTTTTCTTGAGTTCAATAAAATAGAACAAAGCTTCACCTGTAGTCCCCAAGGGCCGGTTCATTTGATCATAAATGAGCTGGTACTTTAAATTTTCATAATTGTCTTGTACCATATCCAAAGAACTTTGTAATCTGGCTTAACCTTGAGAAACTTGCTGAATAGCATACATTAGTTCCCAAGTGCCAAGTGTTATTACTATGTAAAGTACTTGGGACTTAAAGTATGTTTTTAGAGTCATAAGAAATTGTTTTGGCATACATTAGCCCCCAAGTGTCAAGTGGTTTTGTAAAGTACTTGAGACTTGAATCTTGACTTTTGAACCTTAATTGAAATCTTAACTCATCTGGGTACGTTTTTGCAGAATGCCTTATCTGAACTGAGCTTGCAATTGACTGATGCGAAGACTCGGCCGGCGGATCAGGAGGCAGAAAATCAAGTCTGCTAACTCCAAATTGCAAGTAAGTCTCTCTGAGACATAAAAATTAAAAACCAGCTTCACTACCAAGAAGAAAACCTGGGTTGTAGAAAAAACGCTTCTGACACAACGTGCCGAGAAAGCCGAAGCCACCCTTGAAGAAGTTACAACGGAGGTGACTGGTTTAAAGAGCCGGGTGTCACAGATGGTGTCCGCCATCTTTGGTAAGCCATCTGTACTGAATTTTTTACCTTCTTTTGACCCAAACTGCAAGCCGCTAGCTGATCCTTCGTGTTCAAAACATATGCAGGCCCTCGAAGTAAGAATCTGAGTCAAGACCACATGATTAAGTTGAAGGCGGTCTATACTTTAGTAGAGCAATTGTACATTGGCGCACAACAAGCACTCGCCGCTATCTCTCCTGCCAATCAAGGACCCAACCGGCTCAGCAATTTTTTTAAAGAAGCTGTCAATCTTGCCCGCCAGGTTCCACGAAGTGAAGCGCTCCTGTGCCAGAGCCGGAGCTTTAATGGCCCTGAGCCGCTCCAATGCTTGGGTGCCAGATCTAGACCCGACGGACATAGCCAGAGGGTATCCTACTGTGAAGGAAGACGTATCTCCCTTTGAACAAGATGACTTCATGGCTTGCGTGCGCGGAGTTCGACCTCGGGCGACTATTCTTGGAGATGAAACCAATATCGACAAGTATCAGCCGGGTTTTGATGTGGAAAATAAGAAGATGGCAACTCCCTCGTACAAGGTGACACATTTAATCCCGCCTGTTCGTGAACATACATTTGCTTCGGAAGTTGATCCAGCCGGCCTGATTAATGAAGAAGCAGAATTTGTCGTTGTGAACAGTTTTGATTGGTCAAAACCCAGCTTCCAATCAGCAGACGGCGGTGAACAGGCGAGGGAGGAGTGATAACCATCTTCATCAGCTTATAAAAGCCTTGTAATAGATTAGCTGTGAAAACACTGCATGCTTTGCATATGTCATCGCGCATAAAACACTATGTGTGATCCTGTGTTTCCTGATGTCGATATATGCATCATATTTATGGTTTTCCCTGCAATACTTCGGCTCTGTTCCTGTAGATACAAGAGAAAAAACTGGCTTGGCGGCTTAATACCGAACGGGTTAGAACACCCAGCGTATAGCCAATATGTTTACCATAGTAGAAAATAGAAACAGACATAAAAAGAGAACAAGGCTGAAATAACCCTTTGATTAATACATGAGGCATTTGCTCATAGACAATAGCCATATTTGTACCTTTGATCTCCGGACCACCAGATTAAATAACCCGGGTGATGAAGTTGATAATCCAATCTTTTTGAGAAGTCAATGCTTCTGAATACTGAATGATTATCATGCCCTGGCGGCTTGTTGTCAAATAGCTCAGCCGGTGGAAAGACCATGCTGATTATTTGTGAAATTGAGACAACAAAAAACCAATGAAGCGAATAATAGGTGGTAAATAAAATTAACCTTGTAATTAAAGGTTGCGGGTTTCTGATTCGAATATGATCAGTAAACCAGACCAAAGGGGTTAAGCTAAGGTTCGAATACGACCATATAGCCCCCAGTGGCTTTGGCGTTGCGCCGATCAAGAGGGTACCGACAGCTATGTTCTCTTTGGTTCGAATACGACCTATGTTTGAACGGGAAGCCCCCAAATGACCTTGAGAGGTTTTTAACGACCCTGATTTGAATACGATCCAAGTCGGACCCGAAAGGGGTTAAGCTGTGATTTGAATACGATCAAGAAGTCCACTAGTGAGTTTGGCTTTGAGCCGATCAAGAGGGTTATGACAGCTATGTTCTCTTTGGTTCGAATATGACCTATGTTTGAACAGGAAGCCCCCAAGTTACCATGATAGTTGCAGCTAGATTCGAATACGATCATGAGCCGGACCAAAAAGGTTAGACTTGATTCAAATATGATCAGCTCCTTAATAGTCATTTGAAAATAAGAAACAACAAAGATGTGTAATCTTTGAAAAGAAAAGAGACCGATGGTCCTGATTTATTACTTATCATAGTATATACAACGTTAAAGTGTGTACATGATGAGAGCCGGTGGCTCAGGTGTAGTATGGCCGAAGTTGAGCAATGTTCCACGGCCGGCAGGTCTCCTCTTCCGACTTACGCGAGTCTTTGTGCTCTCTAACGTCAATGAGGTAATATGACCCGTTGTTTAAGTTCTTGCTGACCACAAAGGGTCCTTCCCAAGGTGGCGATAACTTGTGTGCATCTGACAGATCCTGGATGAGCCGGAGCACCAGTTCGCCTTCTTGAAAAGTCCTGGACTTAACCCGACGGCTGTGATAACGACAGGTCCTGTTGATAAATTGCTGATCGAGCCGCTGCTAAGTCTCTTTCTTCATCTAACAAGTTAAGTGCATCCTGTCTGGCTTGTTCATTATTAGCTTCAACATAAGCCGCCACACGGGGTGAGTCATGACGAATGTCACTAGGCAACACTGCTTCTGCTCCATACACCATGAAGAAAGGTGTGTAACCTGTAGACCTGTTAGGTGTGGTGTTGATACTCCACATCACCGAGGGTAATTCCTCTACCCAACAACCCGGCGTTCACTATAAGGGAACCATAAGCCGGGGCTTGAGACCTTTTAAGATTTCCTGATTTGCTCTCTCAGCTTGACCATTGGATTGAGGATGAGCTATAGAAGAAACATCAAGCCGAATATGCTCTTGTTGACAAAACTCCTCCATAGCCCCTTGGGATAGATTAGTGCCATTGTCAGTGATAATGCTGTGTGGAAAACCAAAACGGAAGATCACCTTTTTCATGAACTGAACCGTCGTGGCCGCATCACACTTACTCACCGGCTCTGCCTGAACCCACTTTGTGAATTTATCAACTGCCACTAAAAGATGTGTCTTTTTATCCTTAGACCTTTTGAAAGGTCCAACCATGTCAAGCCCCCAGACCGCAAACGGCCAAGTGACTGGAATCATCCATAGCTCTTGAGCCCGCACATGTGCTCGTCGTGCGAATTTTTGACATCCATCACATCTACTGATCAGATCCTTTGCATCAGTGTGAGCCGTCAACCAGTAAAAACCGTAACGAAAAGCCTTGGCCACCAGAGATTTTGACCCGACGTGATGACCACAATCGCCTTCATGGATCTCACGAAGTATTTCTTGGCCTTCTTCCGGGGAAACACACCACTGAAACACTCCAGAGAAGCTGCGATTGTATAGTTCTCTGTCAGAGATCGTCATTGACTTAGACCGCCGGGTTATCTGTCGAGCCAGGGTCTCATCCACTGGCAACTCTCCCTGGGTCATGTAAGCCAAGAACGGCACTGTCCAATCTGGGATGACATGAAGAGCCGCCACCAACTGTGCCTCCGGGTCAGGAACGGCTAGATCTTCTTCTGTGGGTAACTTAACATACGGGTTATGCAAAACATCCAAAAAGGTGTTAGGTGGCACTAGCTTACGCTGAGATCCCAACCGGCGTAAAGCATCAGCCGCTTCATTCTTCCTACGGTCAATTTGTTCCACCTGATATCCTTTAAAATGTCCTGCAACAGCATCAACTTCCCGGCGATAAGCCGCCATGAGAGGGTCTTTGGAATCCCACTTACATGATACCTGTTGAGCCACTAAATCTGAGTCGCCAAGACACCGGACCCGGCTCAGGCTCATCTCTTTGGCTACTCGAAGACCTTGAAGCAAGGCTTCATATTCCGCTGTGTTGTTAGTGCAAGGAAACATCAGCCGCAACACATAACAAAATTTGTCACCTCGAGGGGAGGTTAAAACAACTCCAGCCCTCGAGCCTTCCAACTCTCTGGACCCATCAAAGTGAATAGTCCAATATGTGTTGTCTGGTTTCTCCTCCGGCATCTGCATCTCTGTCCAGTCATTAATAAAGTCAACCAGCGCCTGAGACTTGATCGCAGTACGTGGCACATACTTCAACCCATGAGATCCAAGTTCAATGGACCACTTGGCGACTCGTCCAGTGGCCTCTCTATTTTGGATGATGTCCCCCAAAGGCGCAGAGCTAACCACAGTGATCCCTGAAAGTAATGCTTGAGCTTCCGTCTTGCATTAACACCCCGTACACGAGCTTCTACCAATGTGGATATCTTGGTTTAGATTCGATCAGTACCTCACTGACGTAATAGACCGGCCGTTGAACCGAATGTTCCTTGCCAACCTCTTTGCGCTCCACCACAATTGCCACACTAACAGCCCATGAGTTAGCGGCTACGTACAACAATAGCGGCTCTTTCTCAATTGGGGCAGCAAGAACCGGTGGCTCAACAAGCTGTTTCTTCAGATCCTGAAAAGTAGAGTTCGCAGCATCGCCCCAAAAAAATCATCTGTTTTCTTCATCATCTGATACAAAGGCATCGCCTTCTCCCCTAACCGGCTTATGAACCGGCTTAAAGCAGCCACATGACCCACCAGCCGTTGAACGTCATTGATGCATGTTGGTTTGGCCAGGGATGTGATTGCCTTAATCTTCTCCGGGTTAGCTTCAATACCTCGGTTGGAGACCAAAAAACCCAAGAGCTTGCCGGCTGGGACTCCAAAAACACACTTAGCCGGGTTAAGCATCATCTTATAGACCCGGAGGTTATCGAAGGTCTCTTTCAGATCTATGACCAAGGTTTCTTCTTTCCTGGACTTTACCACTATATCGTCCACATAAGCATGAACATTACGCCCGATCTGGTTGTGAAGACAATTCTGCACACATCGTTGATAAGTCGCCTGGGCACTCTTAAGCCCAAAAGGCATAAGACACATAGCAGAAAGCTCCAAACGGAGTGATAAAAGTTGTCTTCTCCTGATCTTTGACTGCCATCTTGATCTGATGATAACCTGAATAAGCATCCAAAAAACTCAAACGTGCAGAACCTACCATAGCATCGATGATTTGATCAATACGGGGGAGGGCAAAAGGGTCAGCTGGACAAGCCTTGTTTAAATCGGTGTAATCCACACACATACGCCAGGTGCCATTCTTTTTTAGTACAAGCACCGGGTTGGCTAACCACTCTGGGTGAAAGACTTCCACAATGAACCCGGCCGCCAAGAGCCGGGCCACCTCTTCTCCGATGGCCTTGCGCCTTTCCTCGTTGAACCGTCGGAGAAACTGTCTAACCGGTTTTAACTTTGGATCAATATTGAGAGTGTGCTCAGCGAGTTCCCTCAGGACACCCGGCATGTCGGAAGGTTTTCATGCAAAGATGTCCCGGTTCTCACGGATGAACTCAATGAGCGTGCTTTCCTATTTTGGATCCAAGTGGGCACTGATGATGAACTGCTTGGATGAGTCGCCAGGCACAAAGTCAACCATCTTGGTGTCATCAGCTGATTTGAATTTCAACACCGGCTCATGCTCCATTGTTGGTTTGTTTAAAGACGTCATGTCTGCTGGGTCAACATGATCCTTATAAAACTTTAACTCCTCTGTTGCACAAACAGACTCAGCATATGTAGCATCACCTTCTTCACACTCCAAGGCTATTTTCCGGCTTCCATGTACTGTAATGGTGCCCTTATAACCCAGCATCTTGAGCTGCAAATACACATAACACGGCCGAGCCATGAACTTGGCATAAGCCGGCCGTCCAAACAGAGCATGATATGGGCTTTTGATCTTAACCACCTCAAAGGTTAATTTTTCCGCTCTGGAGTCATACTCATCCCCAAAGGCTTCCAGTTCAATCTTACCAACTGGGTATGCCAATTTGCCAGGTACCACACCGTGAAAAACAGTGTTGGATTGCTTAAGACTCTTATTAGTCAACCCCATCCGACGGAATGTCTCATAGTAGAGGATGTTGATGCTGCTGCCTCCATCCATGAGCACCTTAGTGAATTTATATCCACCAACCTGAGGCGCCACTACCAAGGCCATGTGACCCGGATTATCAACTCGGGGTGGATGATCCTCTCTACTCCACATAATAGGCTGTTCTGACCAATGTAAGTAACATGGAATCGTCGGCTCAACGGCATTGACGGCCCTCTTGTGAAGCTTCTGGTCCCTCTTACATAAACTAGTGGTGAACACATGGTATTACCCACTATTCAACTATTTTGGGTTGCTCTGATATCCGGACTGTTGCTGCTGATCACCTTGGCTGGGTTGTGGATCATATCCTCTGTGGTTACCTGGATGGCCCTGACTGTGAAATCCTCCTCGACCTGAACCGGCGCCCGGGCCATGGAAACCGCCCCCACCTGAACTGCCGCCTGGGCCTTGACCTCCATCAAATGCATTTGAATTTTTAAATGCCTTCATGATTGTACAATCCTTCCACAGGTGGGTGGCTGGCTTCTCCCGGGTGCTGTGTCTTGGACAAGGTTCATTCAATAGTTGCTCAAGGGTGGGACCTGACCCGCCTGACCGAGGGGGTTGCCTGCCCTTGCGCCGTTGATTGCTGCCCTGTGCATTGGTTTTAGCGACAAATTCATCAGCCTTACGTTTATTACCTCCTTGATTTTCCAGGTTATGCTGGTGACCCTTGCCGTTGCCGTTCTTCTTTCCCTTCGCTGTCTTTTGTTCGTCAGACACCGGGTCCTTGGTACTATTAGAATCAGCATACTTGATGAGAGCCGCCATCAACTAGCCCATGTCATTGCGGTCACGATTGAGCCGCCCCAACTTCTGCTTCAGAGGTTCAAAACGGCAGTTTTTCTCCAACATCAAGACTGCTGAGCCGGCATCCATCTTATCAGATGAATGTATTATCTCCTTGACCCGGCGCACCCAATGGGTTGTAGATTTACCGTCCTCTTGTTTACAATTAGTCAGATCCACAATCGACATGGGTTGTTTACATGTGTCTTTGAAGTTCTGAATGAACCGGGTCTTCAACTCCGCCCATGAACCTATAGAATTGGGTGGCAACCCCTTCAACCAAGTACGAGTTGTTCCATCCAACATCATAGTGAAATACTTGGCCATTGCCGCGACGCTGACCTCCAACAACTCCATAGCCATCTCATAACTCTCAATCCAAGCCCCAGGTTGCAAGTCGGCCGTGTAATTAGGCACCTTACAAGGTCCCTTGAAGTCCTTTGGCAACCGCTCATTACGTATGGCCGGCACCAGGCAAGGGACACCTTCGGTTCTTGTGGCCACTCCTGCCTCAACCGAGGTCGCTGGATAAGCCAGAAAAGTCTGATGAGCCGCCTGCTCCACTGCCAGTTGAACCGCTCGCTCAGCCTCTTGTCGGATCCTCTCCTGATCCGCCAAGTTAAGGGCTCTAGCCTGTACCGGCTCATGCCTGTGCGGCCGGTTGCAGCGTTGATAATTGCTTGACATGTCAGCTGAGTCCATATGCCTAATGTAGCTTGGGCTCCGGCTTGGGCGAGGAGTTGAACGGATCCTGTCTCGACTGTAGGAGTACGCATCCTACTGTGCTAGAGATGTTTGAAGAAGTTCTCTCACCTTCGCATTTCGATTGCCGCCGGCGAGTCGCCTTCCATTGGGAGAGCCGCCAAATGAGCCGACGCTGCAATGAGGTTTTCCAAGGATTGGAGAAGTGACCCGGCGGTGTTGGTACATAATGAGGCGGAGCGGTATGTACACGAGGTGGTCCCAGGGCGCGCGGTTGAACCGGTGCCCCGGGCGTCGTGATCCAATTTGCCTCCGGCGGGTTGCTTGCCCCAGCCCCGGGTGTATGAAAAAGGTTCCTAGGATCGAGCGTCAGAGGTAGACGTGACTGAGTTTTATGATGCATTCTTCTCATGACCTCGTTTGACGCGTTCAGATCCACCCAGAGCCGGAAAGTCTCCGCTTAAAGCTGTTGAGCACGAACGTCCAAAGCCGCCCGCTCCGCTGCCATCCTGACCTCCTCTGCTGCTAGATTTTCTTTAGCTTGTACCATCTCTTCACGTACGCGTGCCACCTCTGCGTCATGCTAGGCTTTATCCGCCGGCTCTACCATGGCAGTCAACAGAGTCGTCAGTTTATCTGTGAGGTCCATTAGAATCTGAGTCGGGGGCGCGCAGGGTCTCCTGACCCGGCTACGGCCGACCCGACAGTTGTTGCTGCTGCTGTGGAGTTCTGCCCGGGTTGTGTTCCTGCCATGAAGACTCCGGCCCAATTCGGCGACTCAAGGGGGTCCGAAATACTGCTGCCATCGGAACAGCCCCCGAGCATGCCATCCTGCAGCTGATACAAAGAGTCCGTATCACCTGTTGATGATGTAGCGTCAGAACAGACGGCCGTCTCACCACCATCCACCGATCCTTCAGAATATTCACCGCCGTGGATGCAGCCTACGAAAGCATGCTTCATGACAGATTGAACACGGGTGGTCCTTGCACGCTGAGCCGTTTCGACGAGGTTGGTGTGGATGTCTGGCTCAGGGCCCGACTCGCCGTTCTGGCCGATGAAGACATGAATTCCGCCGAAGGGGACCCGGTACCCGTACTCAATTGAGCCGGCCTCAAGGCCCCAGCCTTCATCGTTGATGTAGAGCTTGCCGCGACAATTCTTGGTCATCCGGCCCACAGCGTATCCCTTGAGCCCTTCGAAGTTGCCCTTCAAGAACTCAAATCCACTGTGCGCTGGCCCCATGGTGGGCGCCAACTGTCGTGGAATTGTCACGGCAGATGTCCTAGTGGAAGGACTTAGTCGTAGGGCCATCGCAACTAGGAAGCTTAAAGGGGTTAACCGGGACAAAGCACACGGGAGGTTTTATACTAGTTCGGCCCCTTACGATGAAGGTAAAATCCTACGTCTAGTTGTGTTGGTATTGCTGGGGTTTCGATCTCCAAGAGGCTAACTCGCCGGCTTGGTTATCGATCTCTTGTTTCTTGTCCTAACCCGCCACCGAGTCGTCCCCTTATATACAGGGGTTGACGTATGGTGGCCTACAAAGTCCCGGCCGGCTCATAAATCGTGTCCGGCTCGGTGACTTCTTTTACATGCCTTTCTTTACAAGTCTTTCCTTACATACGACGGTTTACAATATTGGGCCTTAAGCCGCCCTAGGCCTTCTATAAGATTTGATAAACTATCGTCTTGAATGTTTACCGGGCTTCCTTTGTAACCTGCCATTGGGGCTGACCCGGCCCCTCCTGGGCGGGTCATAACTGATAGCTATATCCCCAACACAACCTCAAGGTGACAAAAGTGCTAGTTGACGGTGGGGCCGGTCTGAACTTGATCTCGCCCACCCTGATCGAGAAGCTGCAAATCCTCGATGGAGATCTCGAGGAGACGGGCACGTTTCAAGGGGTCAACCCAGGGAGGAGTCAGTCGAAGGGTAAGATCATGTTGCCCGTTACATTTGGGGGCGAGATGAACCATAGGACGGAGAAGATTGTTTTTGACGTTGCCAAGATCCCCTTGCCCTATAATGGGATCCTCGGCCGCCCAGCGCTGGGTAAGTTTATGGCAGCATCACATTACGCCTACAACATTGATGTCTACTACACAACCTTCTTCTTGTAGACGTTGTTGGGCTTCCAAGTGTAGAGGTTTGTAGGACAGTAGCAAATTTCCCTCAAGTGGATGACCTAAGGTTTATCAATCCGTGGGAGGCGTAGGATGCAGATGGTCTCTCTCAAGAAACCCTGCAACCAAATAACAAAGAGTCTCTTGTGTCCCCAACACACCCAATTACAATGGTAAATTGTATAGGTGCACTAGTTCGGCGAAGAGATGGTGATACAAGTGGTATATGGATAGTAGATAAAGGTATTTGTAATCTGAAATTATAAAAACAGCAAGGTAACTAATGATAAAAGTGAGCGTAAACGGTATTGCAATGATAGGAAACAAGGCCTAGGGTTCATACTTTCGCTAGTGTAAGTTCCCTCAACAATACTAACATAATTGGATCACATAACTATCCCTCAACATGCAACAAAGAGTCACTCCAAAGTCACTAATAGCGGAGAACGAACGAAGAGATTATGGTAGGGTACGAAACCACCTCAAAGTTATTCTTTCCAATCAATCCGTTGGGCTATTCCTATAAGTGTCACAAACAGCCCTAGAGTTCGTACTAGAATAACACCTTAAGACACAAATCAACCAAAACCCTAATGTCACCTAGATACTCCAATGTCACCTCAAGTATCCGTGGGCATGATTATAAGATGGCATCACACAATCTCAGATTCATCTATTCAACCAACACAAAGGACCTCAAAGAGTGCCCAAAGTTTCTACCGGAGAATCACGACGAAAACATGTGCCAACCCCTATGCATAGGTTCATGGGCGGAACCCGCAAGTTGGTCACCAAAACATACATCAAGTGAATCACGTGATATCCCATTGTCACCATAGATACGCACGGCAAGACATACATCAAGTGTTCTCAAATCTTTAAAGACTCAATCCGATAAGATAAACTTCAAAGGGGAAACTCAATTCATTACAAGAGAGTAGAGGGGGAAGAAACATCATAGGATCCAACTATAATAGCAAAGCTCGCGATACATCAAGATCATACCACCTCAAGAACACGAGAGAGAGAGAGAGATCAAACACATAGCTATTGGTACATACCCTTAGCCCCGAGGGAGAACTACTGCCTCCTCGTCATGGAGAGCACCGGGATGATGAAGATGGCCACTGGAGAAGGATTCCTCCTCCGGCAGGGCGCCGGAACGGGTCTAGATTGGCTTTCAGTGGCTACGGAGGCTTCTGGCGGCGGAACTCCTGATCTAATGTCTGTTATGGAAGTTTTAGGATACATAGGTATACATGGGTGAAAGAAGCACGACGGTGGACCGAAGGGGGGCCACGAGGCAGGGGGCGCGCCCTGGGGGGTGGGCGAGCCCCCCACCCTCGTGGGCACCTCCCTTCTTTCCTGAGTTGCACTCCAAGCATTTCCGGTAGCTTTCCTTCCAAAAATAACTTCTCTAGTTGATTTCGTTCCGTTTCGACTCCGTTTGATATTCCTTTTCTTCGAAACACTGAAATAGGCAAAAAAACAGCAATTCTAGGCTGGGCCTCCAGTTAATAGGTTACTCCCAAAAATATTATAAAAGTGGATAATAAAGCCCAGTATTGTCTAAAACAGTAGATAACATAGCATGGAGCAATCAAAAATTATAGATACGTTGGAGACGTATCAAGCATCCCCAAGCTTAATTCCTGCTCGTCCTCGAGTAGGTAAATGATAAAAACAGAATTTTTGATGCGGAGTGCTACTTGACATAATTTCATTGTAATTCCTCTTAATTGTGGCATGAATATTCATATCCATAAGATTGAAGACAAAACGTTCATATTGACATAAAAATAATAATACTTCGAGCATACTAACTAAGCAATTATGTCTTCTCAAAATAACATGGCCAAAGAAAGTTCATCCCTACAAAATCATATAGTTTAGTCATGTTTCATTTTCGTCACACAAGAATGCTCTCATCATGCACAACCCCAATGACAAGCCAAGCAATTGTTTCATACTTTAGTAATCTCAAACCTATAAACTTTCACGCAATACATGAGCGCGAGCCATGGATATAGCACTATGGGTGGAATAGAATAATGAGGGGGTTATGTGGAGAATACAAAAAGGAGAAATTCTCGCATCAACGAGGCTAATCAATGGGCTATGGAGATGCCCACCGATTGATGTTAATGCAAGGAGTAGGGATTGCCATGCAACGGATGCACTAGAGCTATAAATGTATGAAAGCTCAACAAAAGAAATTAAGTGGGTGTGCATCCAACTTGCTTTCTCACGAAGACCTAGGGCACTTGAGGAGGCCCATTGTTGGAATATACAAGCCAAGTTCTATAATGAAAAATTCCCACTAGTATATGAAAGTGACAAAACAAGAGACTCTCTATCATAAAGATCATGGTGCTACTTTGAAGCACAAGTGTGGAAAAGGATAGTAGCATTGTCCCTTCTCTCTTTTTCTCTCATTTTTTTATTTGGCCTTTCTTTTTTTATGGCCTTTCTCTCTTCTTTTGGGCCTTCTCTTTTTTTATGGCCTTTCTTTTTTTTCCTCACTTGGGACAATGCTCTAATAATGATGATCATCACACTTCTATTTATTTACAACTCAATGATTACAACTTGATACTAGCATGGGTAATTCTTCTACCCAACGAACAGAGAATGGCGACTCCCACCTCTCGCCCCTCCCCTAAACCCTAGCCCACCCACCGCCGGCGATCTCCATCTCCCCACGTGGGTTTTGGTTTTTGGATCCAGCCATCACGTCCGGCGTAGTCTCCTCTTTCTCCTGGTGGGAATCTCCATGGCTGTTCATGCGGCCATCTCCTTGGGGTTGGATTTCTCCCCTGGGATTGACATGGCAAAGGCGATCTGGCATTCCCTCCATCGCACAGTGCATCCCTCGGATAGATCTGGCCACTTCATCATGGTGGTGTCTTTTGCACGCCACAACTTTCGGCTAGATGAGGAGAACGTGTCTTTGGCTCTGGAATCTGCGATTGGAGGATATTGTTCCTCCCTCAAGGTATCTTGTCTACGTGATCAGGTTTTTGCCTTTAATGTTTCTTGCAAAGAAGTGGGGTTTTTCATCTTGCATCAACGATCTTTTGTCTGCCCTCAATTCAAATGTAATTTTCATCTTTGGGGCCATGGTGGCCCAGATTGGGAGAAAGAGTTTCGTCTTTGGGAAGTTGAATGCAAGGAGGAATGGACTCTAGTTAGTCCCTCCAAGCGTCGAGCACGTCTTGGACTGGAGGCCATGAAACATGCACCAGCCAAATCCTCTTTGCGGTCATCTAAGCATGCTGTTAAGAAATCCCTATGTTTTGCCACCTTTCTGAACTATGATGCCTGCAAAGGTTATCGTTATCCGGCCACTGCCGAGGAAATTAAAGTTGTTACTCTAGATGCTGGTTATTCCGTTGATCCTCAAGAGTGTGCTGATCTCCCTCGGATGGATTCCATAACACCTCCGGCGCCAACTCCGGCCACCTCGCCGACGAGGAGTTTGCTATCTCCGGATATCACGTTTGGATCAATATCTCCCCGTGATCTTCTACTGGAGTTTTCGGGATCAGGTACGTCACATGGTTTGGTCTTTTCCCATGCAAGTCATGTTGGGCCTATGTCACGCCTACAGCCCAGTATGTTAGGAACGGCCCAGCACCCTTTGGAGCTTTCGGATGATGATTCTGACCAAGAACAATATTCTTTGATCCGAACACATGAGTTAGTAATGTCTGAGGACTCTCCGCCTAAATCACCAGTTGCGATAGTGCGTGATTTACAAGGACTTGATCTTGTTGTGGAAGAGATGGCTGCTAGATTTTGGGATTGTTCAAAATGCCTTGGCATGGGACATGTTATGGAACATTGCACCAATTTGGTTAGATGCCGTAATTGTTTCCGGTCCGGTCACGTTAAGAAAGACTGCACTCGATCTCCTCCAAATATTAAACTCTGGGTTCCCAAAACCAGAGCGCCTACCATCGAACCTCGCGCCTTCAGCAGGTATCTTGACGCTTCGAGCTCCACCGTCCCCTCTACCACCTCTGACATATCCCCACCAAAAACGCCAGCCTCCTCCGCTTCCCCAACAAAACCACCATCTCCATCGCCGCCGCGTAGCCCAGCGCTAGGTCCGTCACCGATCCTAGCTCCAGCACCACCTCCATCCATGGCAGTCTACGAGCTTGACCCCCGCCGCTTCCTTCCGGCGGGTCATGACATTGTCGATGGTGGGACTTTTTGTGTCCCGCGGACTTTCTACACGCCGGCTCAGGCTCCTCGCCGGCGCCATGAGTCCTTCATGGTCGGCGTTGTTGACCCACCGCCACCACCTTAGGATGTCGCTATCCGTCGGCAGCAGGTCCATGCCTTCATCATCAACCAACTTGAGCTTCCGGTACGATCTGCACAAACTTGGTTTCAGGGGGTAGGGTTGTATGAGATGTAGGATCCTGTCATCTGCGCTGCTTTAATTTCACACCCCCCTTGGCCACTTGGATTAGATCAGCATGGCAATGAGTTGTTTCTCAGATTTATCAGACATGATCATGGAGAGGTTTCCGTGCTTTGCAAGGGCATAGAACGGGCTGGCTTATGTTTGTTGGAGTGCCTTTGGATTACCGTAATGAAGTCAACTTAGCTAAGGTAGTGGGCACGTTTGGTCAGTTTCATTATTGGAATCATCAAGATGATAGGCTTGTCAGAGCCCTCGTTTATGCTTCTTTCCCTGATAATCAGTTAGTCCCACGGGATGTTGTTTTTCGTCAGTTTGCGAATATCGGTGGAGCAGTGATCTCATGGACTGCCTCAGTCTCTATCCTCATGGCTGACTTCGCTGAGCAATTGCCGCCTGATGAGGATGTAATGCCGGTCGATGGAAACCCACACCCAATGCCAGGGGAGTTGCACCCACCTGAGAACTTTTGGGTTTTGCCACCCTACCCTGCTCTTGGGTGGAATGATATCCCACAACCAGCTGAACCAGAGGAGCCACCACAGCCCAATCCGCAGGATCTGCATGGCTGGGGGCAGGACAACAACGAGGAGGGGGTTCAACAAGTACAGCCACAAGTCCAAGAGGCTAATTCCATGGTTTTAAACCCTTCCATGGGTTCAAATGAGTCAGATGCTTTGGGCCCATTGGAGCCTGTTCCCCTTGTCGATGAGCCAAATAATGTTGTACATGGACCTATACTGGTTCAGGATCATGCCATGGAAGGAATTCAACAAGAGCAGTTTCATCATGACCAACCAGAATAGCACTTTCATGTCCAACAGGAGCAGCACCATCTTCTAGAAAACCCTGACAATGTTGTTGTGCCTGCAGATGTGTAGGATCCGGGCCACAACAATCTTGCAATAGTCCCATATAACCCAATTGTGGTTCAGGCACCCCCTCTGCATGTTGGGCTTGTGAGAGTTGTCATGGGACCGGCTCTGCCGCCCGATTTCATCTGGCGGAGGTCTTTCGAATCACTCATGCCTACTTTTCTGGCTGCCAAGATCCCTAAGGCCATGCCTCCACCTGGTTTGCCCCAGTATAAGAGATCTTGGACAATGGCTTTTGAGCCAACGCTGTTTTTCTGCTTCCCACCTCCTGACCAGCCTCAGCGCACGGCTAGGAAACTCTTCTTGGAGAGCCCATGCGCCAAGACTGTTGCACAGGTGTGAGAGGACAGTGTGCCCTTCTCTCAAGCATCTGCTCAAGCATCTGCTCAGGAAAGTCAAGCAGACACATCATTGGCTTGCACTTTCTCCTCTACAGTGCAACCAATCAGAAAAGCTCGTGCCAGAAAGAGTAGACATTCAGTTGTTCAGGCTGCTTCTGACTTTTCTGACAGAAGGGTGACCAGGAGTGCTGCCAAGTCCCAGGGTTTCAAACCCATATCTCCGATGTCTCCTAAGCCCAAGCCTCTCAGGAGGCCCAGAGCCAAGAATCTAAAGACTGACTCCACTCCAGCTTCGCAGGCCAAGTCAGATGATAATGCACCTCAAGACCAGGCCCCTCCTCCAACCCCAATTGCCACACTGCAGATAATTCGAGCAGCTCTTGGTGTCCCGGCTGAGAAGCTGACTGCGGAGAAGCTTATGGCTTCTTCTGACACTGCCCCCACGCCTGCAGTTTCCCATGATGATTGAGACTCTTATTTGTTTTACAGGGAGGCATGTCCCTTGTCATGCCAGTTATCTGAACCTTGTCTTTCTCTTGTTTGCCGTCTGCACTGTGGTCTGCACTCTGGTTTGTGTGGATGGTTTTATCTATGGCCTTTTGTTTCACTGTTATGCAGTGAACTATTATCTCTGTCTCCTTTTATCTGTCTCCTCATGAATGCACACCAAACTAGAGATTGGAAGGTTCTCTGTTGGAATGTCAGAGGTTTAAATTCTGAAGATAGGCAGAGAAGTGTTAGGGCGAAAATTGAAGAAAGCCAGTGCTCTATCATCTGTCTACAAGAAACTAAATGTGATTTCTTTGATCAACGTGTGATTAGAAAGTTTTGCCCGCGAAGGTTTGATAATTTTGTTTATTCACCCTCTTGTGACGCCCCCGATTTAATCGTACACTAATCATGCACGCAAATGTGTACGATCAAGATCAGGGACTCACGGGAAGATATCACAACACAACTCTAAAACATAAATAAGTCATACAAGCATAATATTACAAGCCAGGGGGCCTCGAGGGCTCGAATACAAGAGCTCGATCATAGACGAGTCAGCGGAAGCAACAATATCTGAGTACAGACATAAGTTAAACAAGCTTG